>NC_072738.1:73225825-73364433 GCF_026930045.1 Uloborus diversus
CGCCAAGCAAACCTCCGTTAGCGACAACACAGTATACGATAAGCTAAAGGTTACCAGAGGGGGATTCCAGTTTGACAAATGTAGTTAATCGTCAGCTGCACCAATTTTGGCGACTTTATCACCTGCACTAGCAAATTTTTTTTTTTTCCCGCCGCTTTTATTATTTTAGAATTTTTTTTTTCTCTTCTTTCTTTTGGAAACATAATTTAACGATCTCCAAATAGAAATACGAATTTCTTTTTTCAATAATTTTTTTTAGACATCGTTTTAATTCTTATGACATTAGAAAATATATTCATTATTAAAACTGATGTCACTTTTTACATTCTTTCTTAAAGCATATTTTGTTTATTTTTCCTTTAAAAATATATATGTCGTATTTATTTGTCTCTATTTTTATTCCTTATTTGTCCCAAAAAATCAAACTACAAGTTTGTATAATTATTTCCATGAAGCTTTTTTCTACCTTTCATCAACTTCTTCAAAATCATTCCAAAACTTTATTATATGTAAAGAGCAGTATGTATAGCCATTCAAGTGCTTCATTACTATCCTCTTTATCATTAAATTGCAAAATTCAAAAAGTAGTAAATAAAATTTTCATTGGAAAAGTTAAAAATCAGATTGTCAGTTGTCAAAAATGGTGAAACTTACATTATGATGATGTCCAAAATCCGTTACCTACAGGACAACAATGTCCAAAATCTGTTACCTACAGATTGCTGATTTAATTTGCTAATTAACAATTTTTACAAATACCTGCTGTCTTTTCATGTTCATATATTGTGTTCTAGGTATGCATACTATAGAATAAAAGCAAAATTGATATCAAATTCGAAAATTTTTGAAATTGCTCAAAGTTAACTTTTTTGTTCAAACCTTTTGAGAACTGCCCTAAAGAGCAATTTAAAAACAATTAAAAAAAAAACACACTCTACTAATGATGGGCTAATTTTATTAGTTCATGTTCAAGAAAAAAAAACCCCGTTTGTTGCAAGAAAAATGGGCCTTGATGACTTTTTAGAGGTTTTTTATTTGAAGAGCAAAGAAGCTCCATTTGTTTCATGATAGACCAACCCTAATAAGAGCCATTTTTGATATCGAATGCAGTTTGGTTGCAGCTTTAAAAAAGAGACAGCAAGTTGTATTGTAAGACCAGCTTTGCAGATGAAGCTTTTCTCGCAGTTGAATTTAAAAGAAATGACCAAGAAGAAAGGGTTGTTATGCCAAAGGCAATTCCAAAATTAAGAATAACCACCAAAAAAAAAAAAAGAAGTAATGAAAAGAGAAGAGATCTTATGAATTTAAACGCAGTGGATTCCTATTGTAGAGTATAGACCTGACTTTGAAAATCTTCCACATGGAGAAAATGAAGGAAACTTTCCTGAAGATGATTCAACTGTTCTGAACTAATGTTTTGAGATCATCTGCAATTTATAGATCATCACCGTTTCTTATCAGCATTTTAAAATTAAATACGTTCTAACTGTCGATTACTTTTTCAGTATCACTAATTTCTACTATGAACTTTTGCAGTTTACTTGTAAAACCGTTTAAACATTTTTAAAACAGCGTTTGGTGTAAAACAACAGTAATACAAGTCCAGTTCTGATATAATGAGTCATTTCATTTTTAATTACATAATCAATTCTTAAATTGTACGAAAATGAACCAACAAGAAGTACAGCATACATTTTTTTTTTTAAGTTAACAATTATGTTTTGTCTATGTAAATGAAATCCTTCCTTTCAGTTTTTACCAGGGATGCAGAGTAGGAGTCTAATTGATTTTGGGATAAAGAGTCGGATTCGGCGCTGGGATTTGGTGGTTTGAAATACAGGAGTCGAAACTGGAGTTGGTCATTTTCCCTCTGAGTCCGAAACTCTGCTTGTGCTATGGAGTCAGTCGGAGTCGAAATAATTTTGAAGTAAAGGGAGTGAGTCAAAGGCCCTAGAATTCCCGGAGTTGGATTTGATCACTTTCAATCCAAACCCACAGCCTTGGTTTTCACACTCTCGTACAAAGTAGATTAATGTGACTTACGTTAGTCTGGTCCTCAGGCACGGAACTGTTTTTGATTAAAATTACAACAACGTCAGTCCAGTTCTAATAAAAGGAATCATTTATTCTTTAATTATGTAAATAATTGAAAAGCGGAGCAAAAATTAACCAACAAGGGATGAAGAAGACATATTTTTTTGATATTAACAGTCATATTGTGTAGCATAATTCATGCAATAGCTTTGCAACTAGGCAAAAAAAATCATTATTTTCTGTTTTTTCGCTCTACTGCAAAATTATCATAATGTGACTTACGTTCCTCTGGCTCTGAGGTACAGATTTTAGCATTCCATTTTATATGCAGCATTACTCGAATATACTACACAAGCCCGAATCTGCGTAACCGCAATGAGGGGGTGAGGCACAGCTTCAAGTTCCCAAAGTCCCAAAAAATTGAAAAAAAAAAAAAAAAAAAACTAGCACTGTCTGAGATTTATTAACGTTGCAAATTTTCAATGTTGGCCTCTGGGTGCCCCACAGATTTTGTTGCAGGGGAGCTCAAAGTTTATAGATTCGGGCCTGACTATAGATATGATTAGTGAATCAAGTTTAATTTATTATTTTGGAACAGCAATACATAAAAATAAGGGAACATGCAATGAAACTAAAAGCAACTGTAAAGCTGAAATCACAATCCGGTGCATCAATAGTAATAAAATTGTATTATGGTTCAAAAATCGCGAATCTCAATAATAAAATCACTGGATTATAAAATCAGTCGCATTATAGAACCAAATCTGGAAGAACAGAATCATTTCTATATCAAAACATGTTAAGTTTCTCCTTTAATAAAATCATCCTCGCCGTTTTATAAAATCAAACTTTTGGAGAGCATATGTTAATTCTTCTCTGAATAGAACCAGGATTTTATTTTTTCTTTCAAGGATTTAAAACATTGCAGCACTAATAAAATAACAAATTCCACATAAACAAAACCGAAAAAAAAGGTGAAGGTTGTACGGTTTTTTTTTTTTTTGTTTTGTTTTTTTTTGTTTTTTTTTGGGGGGGGGGGGGAGTTAAATGAAGCAAAAGGAAGAAGAATGAAGCAGTCTCAAGAGAATTGTTTCAGAGCCATGTATTATTAGTTGGTGCTGCCTGTTTCCACTTCGCAGAACTGTTTCAACATGCAGCCCTGCTCATTCACCACTGAGTCCATCAGTTCGTGCTCATTCAGCTATCTACAGGGGTTGACAGTTCATTTTCACAATTGAATTAAAATTGTTAGCTAGCAAGTCCTGACGACTTGAGTGTGAAAGATTAATTCGAAATTTTGAATTAGTATGACAAGCTTCCTAAATGTAGTTAGTGTGATGCTGCAATTAAATATTAACTGATTTCTCAATCTTTACTTTCAAATTCTCTTATTCAAACAACAATAAGTCAATATTTTAAGACCCTTGAGGAATTTTAAAAATGTACCTTATGTAAGTTAAAATGTCAACTGCATTTTGCAACTAAACTAAAATAATACACTACAACTAGACTAAAAATAAATACAACTAATCGTAATTTATTTCTTTTTTAGAGTATTTATACTTAAAAACCTTTTTTTCTTTCAGTGCATGAGTGCCGGTTTACAAAATCAGCCGCTTTATAAAATCAAATGTCCTCAGAACGAATGTGATTTTAATAAGCGGCGGGCACTGTATATTCAATTAATTTCCCTCCCCCCCCCCCCCTTTGAGAATTTATGTGAAAACAGTGTCTCAAATTAGAACAAAGAACTACTTGACGAACTTTTTTCGAACCCATCTCCAAATCTTTCCGTTGCTTTTGTCAACACAGTAAAGGTTTTTAAATGTATTTGCATGAAAAACAATAAAAATAATATATTTACCTTTGATTGCTTTACTTGTCAGCAAAAGTTGCTTGGAATTTTCTTCTGAAAACATATTTACAGAAATCGTGAACGAACTTTTTTCGTTTTTTATTTTAAAAAAGTTGCTGCATACATTAACTTCATGTAGAATATTAAGTTTGTCATTATTGCATAAGCAAATCGCTGCTTTTTTCTCAGGAATTTCAAGCAAAATATTACCTGTTTCATCTGAAATAATAGTACGTTTTAAATAAATGGTGCAGGTAGAAGATGAATTCGTATTCAAACAAATTAGGTCAATATCAACTAACTTAAATCCGATGATAAACACACAATTATCTAGATGCGCCTTCAGTTCCCAACAGTTGTTCGAAAATTGAAAAATTGGGCTACGAATTATTTTGTCTCCACTTGAAGCTCGACGGAGTACATGAACTATTTTCCACAAAAGTGATATACGTGAAATTTTTTTTTCAATCGGTTGCGAGGCAGAAGAAATAGAAAACGAATCGTTCCTTTCAACGTCCATTGCGAATGCGACTATTTCTCAGAAAGAGAACAGAACACCTAACGACACGCCACGCCGGCAGTTAACTTATTTACTCTGTCTGTAACGAACCACAGCTACACTGCGCTACAATGCTACAAACAAAGCGCTAACAAATCTCAAAATGGTGCAAAAATGCACCATTTGATTAGACGACGTCTATCACGTGCTTCGCTTGGACAAGAACAAATTGGTGGCTAGCAAACGTCGAATACGAATCCTCGAATGGAATACGTACAGCGAACTCTCAGTAGGGTTGCCATAAAAAGATCAAATCATTCATAAGTTCCACTAAATTGGAAATATTACTCAGTAGCCGTACTTACTAGTGTACCTACAGGGTCTGGCATCCCTAGTGAACGCAAGAAATTGCGCCACCCCCCCCCCCAGGGGCGACCCGATGGGAAGTCACCGGAGGTCCCTATAATCCTCCCCCCCCCCAAAAAAAAAAAATAATTGGGGAAACATTTGACTAATTGATTCGACAAATTAAGAGACAGTATTGCAAGTTCAATACTATTCTTATTTTCTTTTTTAAATTGTTTTCAATGATGTCCAATGTTCCTTCACAGCAGATGTTGTGTGTGTATATTTGTGCATGCCAAATTTTTTTTTTTATCGTTCGGTTAAATAGGGATTTCATTCGACAAATTGAGAATGAAATCTCAATTCCCTTTCCAAAAATTTTAGATATCCCCCCCACCATTTCACAAATAAAACCAATGATATTTACAATTCGTTAATAAATACTATGAATAATATACATTCTTGAACCAAATTAGAATAAACATTTTTCTGTTTCGTATATAGCAATGTCTTTTTTTATTTTTTTTTTCAAAACAGCTTAACGCTTTTAATAGAATTTGTTTCAAAATACAAGGAGAACGTTCAATATACATAATTTGCACATTTACTACAAGAAAGAAAGAAACCTTATTATTATTTTTTTTATGTAAAATCAAAGCATTTAAAAAAATCTATTACAATTAGGAAAGCAAAGCAAATACAAAAAGCATTGCTAACCTGAAATTGACTAAAAAACACAACCATTTTACATACAAGCAAAATAAAAGTACTATACATTCGTGAATTAAGGGACCCCAATATTATGTTCAAAATAATGAAAATAAATAGTTAACCTAAGAAAAACCATACACGACAAAATGCCACACCTCCCCTTCCCCCCCCCCCCCCAAATGGATCATTCGGCATGGAACGCTAAACACCAACGCTCCCTTGTATAACAAATGTGCATTTAGTAGACAGAAGGGTCCACCACCCTTCGAGCAAGGGCGCACGCTCCTAAAAATCGCGAAGACCCCCCCCCCTCCAAAAACACCCAAACGTAGTAGCCAAACCTTTGGCTACTACGCCCCTGGCGAGAGTCACTTCTGCCAATCCCTTGGTACACTAAATATTTCTTCACTAACTATTGCCAGCGCCCGATCATTCTGATATTGGACATGGGGCACATTTCTATTTCAGGGCCCCCCTAGGGCCCGACTAAGATTTTTGGAGACACTGGGCATGAAATTCATCCCCCCCCCCCATTCCCGTTTATTCTGAAGCTATAAAATATTTCGATACTTGCGTATTTGGTCATCCATGCTAATTTGGTGGTACGGTCATAGAAAAAAAAAACGAAACACTCGTTCGTATTCGCAGATTATTGACACTAGAGACACGTGTAAGGTGTTACTTTTTCAGGAATAATGTGTTCTACATAATTATGTTGATAAATTTTTGTTAAGGGGTCGTCTTCATATTAAAACGAGCATCAACTTCAAAATGTTCAATGGGAACCCCCCTTTTTTATGACATATTTGTAATCAGCATTCATTTTTAACATAGTATACAAATTTTTGTTAAAATTGATCCAGCCGTTACTTTAGAATTGAGTTTTGAAAAATCCCTCTCGTAATGTTAAAACGTATTTTGATATTTTTACACATAACACATAAACTAGACTAGGAACGGCAAAAATTGTTTTTTTATATCAAAATATGAATCGGCCCAATACTAAAAATACCATTTACAACTAAAATGTAAATTTAGATTTTTTATGAATTATGATATAATTTTTTGAAAAAAATATGATCTGAAACCATATTAAATTTTAATAGAAAAACAATTTACATGAGCTTTTATGTGGGAATCCAAAATTTGAGCTCAAAATATTCAGTAGTTTTTGCGCTATGCGAAGAAATTCATTTTTTCCCATTTTAGGGGACCGTATACCTTTTTAAAACAGAAATTATGAAAGTAAGTTTCTTCGTAAAAAAAAAAGAACAAAATTGTTCAACAAAATAAGCAAGCCAATTATAACTTGGTTTTTCTACATTAGAATTACGTCTATGATTTTTTTAATATATAAATTTATTCTCTGTCTCTGCAGAAGAACAACACAATATTACAATCGTCAGTTTTTTGTGGATACCGTTTAAACGTCAATATGTAAATAATGCGAAAAACTATTTCATTGCCTAATAAAAGAATATTTTACAGAACATTTTAAATTAAAAGCTACACGTAAAATACTATTTTTTTTCTGCGTTGACCAATGCCTTTTGTAAAAAAATAATTCTGAAAAAAAAATTAACATACACAACTCTTTCACAAAAATCTACAATAAAACCTCATTGTCTTGCTTGTCATGTTGCAATAGGTAGTGTAGAATGGCTAATCTCAATGATAATTTGCTAAAAGGTAAAATTATTGCAATGTCTAAATCGGCGAAAAGCACTCGAAAAATAGCCGACAGCGTGAAATTTCTCCTTTAACACTATCCATATGGGTCAGTAAATAATATTTGCTCTTAGATCAGTTTGCTGATTTCTACGAATTATCATTATTATTATTATTGGAAAGTGTTTGAATTCTTTTCAATGTGTTAAGATCTAATAGAGAACATGTCAGTCGCCAGAGTGGCAGTGGTGGAGCCCAAATTCTGCACATAGTGTAGTTGTTGTGGCTGATTGTGAACTTTTTTTTTTTTTTTTTGACTTCGTCAAAGATTTAACAAAACAATAATTTGGGCGCAAGACTAAGTAGAGTTTTTGTCTATTTTTAATTGTAATTTAAATACTATTTTTCTATTTACTTTATCTGTCATTATCCGTGCATTTCACATTAAAAAATTTCTCCCAAGACAAAGATTAATTTTCAAAATATTTTCTGCTTTTTTATATAACATGGAAAAATATGGAAAAAGAAAAAGTTATAACAAAAAAAAATTGTTATCAACTCCTTGATGTCTATATTATTATATGCATTTGTTTCAGAAACGAATTTCTGAATATTGGGCTATCTGATCTTTTACTTCAAGCAATGAACGGGCGACACGGACCAGCGTCGCGGAGATGAATGTTTCCCATGCATTAATTGACATGCACTATAGGCTGAGTCTTTCTATTTATGGGCATGACAGTCCTGAACTAGGATCAACCAAACAAGGAACTGATGTCATGTCATTGAGGCTGAGAGTTCACACAAACTGGTGGATAAAGAAAATTTATTTCACCATCTAGAGGCCGTACGTAATACAACAGATAAATTTACTTTACCTACTAGTTTGTTCGCACTCTCAGCCAGTGGCGGATGGGGCCGGCGGGCAGCCGGGCGAATGCCCGGTGGGCCGCCTCGGTTTGGGCCGCATTAAATCTTTCAATTGAATAGTACAAATCTTCCTTAAAAAACTAGTCAAAAAAATCTGTCGCATAGAAGATGCGAAATTGGAAACTTTGCGACATTGGAAAATCTAAAATTGGTTCACTCATTTTTGTAAACGGATTTCAAATCTTTGTAAAAATCTTAGGAAGACCCTTGCCTTCTTTAAAAAAAAAAAAAAAAAAAAAAAAAATCCGTCGACTCGTATATGACGAAAACCTTCTTTTTCTTCCCTTGTGGACCGGCCCACCACGCAATCGGCGCCAGATTAAGCAATCGATTAGCACCCCACCTCATTAGCCCTTTCATTGATGATAGCCGATAACCATTTCACGGCCATCTGTGTGTACAGGGTACAGGGACAGGCGCCAGTACAGGAACACTACTTGGGACGGGACGGCAAAAGCAGTTTGCGGAACGGAAACATCTGTTTTTCATTCGAAGATGCAAAGAGAGAGGTATTTTTCCGAGAGTGAAGCCGAAAGCTGAAGGGTCGGGATTGTTTCCTGTAATTCTTTTCAGTAATTTTTGTTTTAGGGTAACTGAGGATTATACCACACCTATCACCTCCTTTTTTATGGCTTTGTGAATAAAAGGGATCC
This sequence comes from Uloborus diversus, assembly GCF_026930045.1. Taxonomy (NCBI): domain Eukaryota; kingdom Metazoa; phylum Arthropoda; class Arachnida; order Araneae; family Uloboridae; genus Uloborus; species Uloborus diversus. The sequence goes on from NC_072738.1 coordinate 73,234,521, forward strand.
GCGCGTTGAAACTTGTAGGCACTGGCAATCTATTTATTTTTTCTCCAGTTTCGAGGCAACAGGACTGAAGAATGATGGAGTCATTTAACACGTTTTAGCTGTAATTAAAAATCCTTTTAAAGTTATAATGAAATTGAAATTCATTTTGATGTTTCAAACAAAGAATTTTGAAGAGCAAGTTTGGTTCGTAAAAAAATTTACTTATTTCTAAAACTTTTACTTTAGTTATCCACTACCACTTTTAATTTGTAAAAATGTTTTGGAGACTTTTGTTATTTATACTATCATTTCCAGGGCCGGATTTACATTTTAGTTGAAAGCTATTGCTTATAACGAAACGTTGTGTGAGTTGTCGTTCCTAAAAAAAATGGAAATATTTGACAAAAATCAATTTCATTTTCAAATGCTTGAAATTTTGCAAAAATGTGGCTACAAGCCTTGAATTTTAAAATTTCTAACAAATTGGAGTTGATAAGGGGGAGGATTGCCAAAATATGTTAAATTCAGTGTGTGCTTCAATTTCGTCAAAGTATGCTTCAATTTTATTTCTTACTAAGAGTATAAATTGAATTGTTCAAATGGGCAGTATGTTACTCTCTTGCTACCTATTTTCTAAGTGTTTTTTTCTAAGTGCTACAACAATGTGTAACAATGCATTATCCTTTCTCCTCCCTCGCTCTATCTCTCTGTCGACTGCCTCATCGATGTGTCGACCCCTAAAAAAATTTTACTGTGTATTATCTCAACTTGCAAGAGTACATAATTTTAAAAAGTTTTGTTTGCCTACTTTTCCGCCGAATATTTTTGATTCCAATCTTCCTTTATATGGCTTCAAACTGCATAATTGTCCAGGACCTTCTAAGGCCCTAACAGCTGCCTGTAATAATAGTCTGTAGGGGACAACGAACACGTAAAGGCAGGGCCGCCTCCAGGGGTGGCGTAGAACCGTGGCTGCCAAATTTAATTTAGGGATGAACAAAGTTTAAAAAAAACCTTCTCAGTATTTAAAAAAATTAAGTAGAAGTAACAAAATACCAAGTGGAATTCCCGTGACAAAAAATATTTTCTCAACAAATTTTTGAAAGAAAATGCAACCCTTGAATATTAAACCTTTAAATATTATTTAGGAACATCCACGGTTCTTTATTATAATTTACCTAACTAAAGGCAGCTGAAATTTTTCGCGACATTCTGACAAATTAAAAAAAAAAAAAAACAACCAAAAAAGTATTCAGTACATAGTAAAAACCTATGACAAATTTTAATTTAATACAATGAATGAATAGCTAGATAATAATGGCGGTTTCATAGGGGCCGCCGAAGCATGCTTTAAATAGAAAAAAAGTCAAAATGCAGTAAGGGAGATTTAAAACATTGTAACGTAATGAATAACTAAGTTTTTGAATGTATAAAACGAAAGTAAAATAAAACTTAAGATATTCTAGCTGGAGGATATTTAAAGTAAAATAAAGTTGGAAGAAGATCTGATGTCCCTGAAAAGTACCACATCAGTCCAAAATGTTAAAAAATATTTTAACGAATCTCAAACTCTTTATTTTCAAACAACTTCAAACATCAGGTCGGAAATTGAAAATTTCACTATGAAAAAAACCAAAGAACTAAAATGATCTCGGAAAAGATATACTGGGGGGAGGTTTTTCCGTAACATTTGTATCAATAATTTAATAAAAAGATAGGGACTTAGCAAAGAATGCGGAAGGGAGAGACATCCTCTAGCTTACCCTTCATTTTACACTTCCAAGGTAGATTAGAAATGTGTTTAAAAACTTTTATTTTGAAGGAGTGCAGGGGAAGTTTCTAAATCGGAAGTCCCATCTCATATCGCCTATCGTTATCAAAGATGGCCTACAATTCGTATTTAGGGCTTCAAATTCGAAAAGCTTCCAGGAGGACTCAAATCCTGCAGTAGTGCCTCCACCCCATCTTTAAGGATCATTTAAAATTTCGTTTTTAGGAACACAATTAAGAAATTTTTCAGAGGTCATCGAATCTCTCTTCCCTCTTGTATCACCAAAGGTGGTGTGAAATTTCTTTTTTAGGGCTTCAATCCCGAAAAAATTTCTGAGAAGAGTCCCTGAACCCTTGGTAACATCAGCGAATATCATCTACGACTGCGTTTTAGAATTCAAATTTCGAAAAATTACCGAATGAAAGTCCCCGAACAGCTTTACCCACTAACATTACCGAAGATCGACAAAAACTGCATTTTAAAAGCTAACTTAGAAAATTTTTTGTTCCCAACACGCTCGCCAGCATCACTAAAGGTCCTCTCAAATTTCGTTTTATGGGATTCAATTCCAAAATATGTCCCGAAAATTCCCCCTCACGTCATTGAAAGTCGATGAAATAACGTTTTTTAACCTTCAGTTTCCCAGAATTGTCGGTCCCCTTTACATTATCAAAGAAGACCTACAATCCCTTTCTTTAGATTTCAACTACGAAAAAATTCCTGGAGAGCACCTTCGTGCCTCTTCTCTCCCAAACATTACCTAAGATCACCTAGAATGCATTTTTAAGACAACTAATTGAAAAAAATTCCCGGAGGGGAGGGGGGGACACCGGATCTTTGCTCTCATTAACATTGTCAAAGATAGTTTAAAGACGTTCATCAAAATTATACGTTCTCTTTTCACGCGATATCGTGTGAAAAGTTCCTCATCAATCGTTATTGCTCATAAGACCTTCAGATACTGACTTTAGAAGGGGGGGGGGCAATTTATAGGTAACAAACTTTTTGAAGAACTTCAATTTCAAAAAACATAGCCCTCCCCCCAAAGATCGTGAATTGTCACCTAAATTGGCGCTTTGGGAACTTCAATTGAGAAATTTTGCCCAGAAATTATTCCTGAACGCCCTTCTCTCCCCCCCCCTAGTGTTTCAAAACAATGCTTACGCATACGTTTTAGAGCTCTGATTTTGAAAAAGTTTTGGGGGAATTTTCCAAATATCCCTCCCGCAAATATCGCCCAAGATCATTTAAAAAGTCTAACAATGCGTTTTTGAAGCTATAATTTTGAAAATTTTCCGGGGGAGTGCCCCCGAATCCCCCCCCCCCATCATCAGCAAGAATATTAATTTTTATTATGCACGTGTTCGTATTATTGATTCTTTTTCTCCACATTCGTAAACGCAGTTCTCCTACTTTGAATACTCAAATTCTAATGGTGACTCCCTACTAAAACTAGATATATCCGCTCTATCTTTTATATCTGAAAAAAAAATAAATAAATAAAAAAAATTAAGGACGGTGGGAGCGTCTCCTCTTCAAGGAGCAAGTCTTAAGGGGGCCGGCTGGTCTGTAAATGCCCGGGCCGGTTCATGTTGCCCCATCCGCCACTGCTCTCAGCTTGAATGATATGACTTCTGCCTCGAGCACGATCAGTTCTGCACCCAGACACTGAAGTCCACAACAGAGACGAAATTGAGGCCTCTGGATAGACTAACCTGGTTGTAGGTATGCTGCGCGTAGTTTTAGGATAAGTGCGACAGCCTACTGCCTGATACTATGGAAAATGTTCGCAAGCAAGTATATGGTACGCAAAACGAAATCAAGTTTGCAAGTGCAAAGTTACAAAATCCGAGAAAGGACAAGAAGTCTGATTTTGGTTCACCTTGATTTAAGCTGAAGTAACTTTCGAATTTTAGTTACGGGTTGGATCCATCTCGAATCTCGTTGCTACAAACAGCATTGGGAAATTACTTACCTAAATTGCTTTTAAGAGACATTACATGTTTGACCAAAACCGCTGATTGTGTTATGCTTTTTTAATAATACCAATCATTGTGATCTTTCACATCAAATTTGGATTTAAAACAAATTGCCGTTTTTTTGATTAAAATGAAGCCTCTAGAACAACTACTGTGTTTGTCCACTGTGTTAATTCAAATAGCCAAACGTTCCCAAATAAAGTTCGAGTATGAAATGTTTGCGCATTAACGGGTATTTATATTCTCCTGTTTCTGTTTTATTTTTTATATTGATATTTGGTTCATTTTATATATTGAAAGCAAATTTTCACGGAATAAACTGGCCTTGCTTTGCTCGAGTAACCAATCTATTTAATGATGCGTTTTCCCACGTTAGGCGGTATATTTTTTATATTTTTGTATGCGATATACCAAACTTATTTCGATGTTCTGCGAAATTAAAAATGCGAATTCCATTTTACATCAAAAGACCTTCTATTCATTTCAAAATAAACCAGTAAGATAGGTTCAATACATTTATCAAACATATTTACTGGTCTATCTAGGTATAAGATTCAATTTACATTTCTATGAGGCTAATGGCTGAATGATTAAATAAGCAATCCAATAGGTTCATATTATGAAAAGTCGAAAAATTCCATTACTTTCAGTAAGTCATTATTTTATTTATTACACAACGATCTATATGAGGAACCCGCCAGTCCCCATCCGTCTTTCTAAGGTTAATCCAGACAGAAAAAAATCAGTAAATATTTTACTGGTTTTCAAAAAAAAAAAAGTTTTCGACCCTAAATCGCCTCGGCGCATCATTATTGGCCAAAAAGTACCGAATTACGAAAAAAAGGTAAACTTGAAAAAATAATGAATTGAGCTGGATAATCTCGTTCTTAGTTTACATTCCGCTACTTGATAAGCCGTGACCTTGAAAGTAGCATTTTCAATGTGATGACGGTCCCTAAATCGTTTTTCGTTAATAACTTCTGTTCTACTGCACGGAATGCAATGAAATTTCGTACCCTGGCTACACTTTGCTGTCTAAACATAATTACGTAGCAAAAAATAGGGGTTCTTATTTGAAAATCAAGACAGTGCTAATTTTACTTTGTATATGGTCCCTTATCAAAATTTTACCTACGTAGTTTTAAAGAAGATTTTAAACCATGTCAGATAATACCTTTCTTTCCTTCCTAGTATGTATAATGGCCGAATAATAAAAAGTGTTTCGTTTTTTTTTTTTCTATGACTGTACCATGCTAAATTTGGTGATACCTCATATCACAACGTTTAAAAAGTAGAAGAGATATAGTATACGATAATTACATAAGATGCGATTAAACTTTGCCAGTTTACAGTAAATATCAAAGTTATCTATGATATAACTTTTAATAGTAAATGCTGACTAAACTTGGAGTGGTTTTGAGATTTGCAAAGAGATCAAATTTTTAAAGGGAATTTTTATCAACAAATAAGAGATTTTTTGCCTTGTCTTGGCATTTGAAAAAATATCAATGACATCATTGTACTCTAGATTCTGAGTGAAATCATTATTTTTAATTAACATGATAAATTAAGGGGATTTTGGACCCCCCAGAAATCTAAGAGGAGGGGCCTGTGCCCCACATGCCCCTGCGGTAATCAGGTTCAGACTATTGCGAAAAAGAACAAAGGTCAACTGCATTATGCCTATAGACCTTCGTCGTTTAAATCGAAGGTCAGCGCTAAACAGCACCACTGGGAAGATAGTTCCATACATCTGTGAGCTATATATCAGCAGTAGATTAGTAGGGCTGCGGAGTAGGGTGGGTCGAAAAAATTGAAATTCTGCTGAGCACTTAGCTTTGGAGCGGAAAATGAGTGACTCCCTAACACCAATTACTGTGAAAAATTTCGTGTGACTCTCAGTTAATGTCTTCTGCTCTAGCAAGAGACTTGAATTTTTGAGATTTTTAGAAAAACATCAAGTAAAGGGAAAATTATTGAACTCACAAACTACTGCGTAAAATTTCAAGCCTATGAGTTTTTTTTCTTTTCTGCTATGGCAATAGGCCTGAATTTTGAAAACTTTACATAAAATTCCTTAAATACGAGTGACATATTACAAAGTAGCAATGTACCTAATACACTGCAATCCTTATACATTATTTCTGTAGCCTGTTTTTGGTTTCTACGCGAGATTTTCCTCAATTCTTGATCGATTTCTTTGATTTACACCTTATTTTAAAGCTTATCGTGCTGGCTACTGACGAAAAATAGACCCACGCTCTAAACATTGTTTTTTTCTGCCAAAAAACCTGTTTTAAAGAACCAGAATGAGGTTTTCGGTTAAATTTATAACTTTAACTTGCACAAGGACCGACAGAGCTGAATAGCCTTATCGGCAGAGCGTTCGACTGGTAAGCAGGAGAATGAGTGTTCGGGCCCACGTCCGGACAATCTGCATCAAAAAAAATTAGAGAAATATCGTCTATTACATGAAAAGTGAATAACAAAAATGAGGGAATCGAATAAATGAGAAGGAAACGCTCCTTGCTGTTATGAAAACCTGATGTATTAATGTGCTAAATTACTTCTAAATTGTAAGGTTTTTTTTTTTTTTTTTTTTTTGTTTTTAAAGTTTTGGCTCCAGTAAGAAAATTAAAGCATAATGTAAGCGAAAATATAAGTATCAGGTTTAAGATTTCAGACTACAGTGGAATTGTTTTTTGTTCAGGAAAAAATAATAAATCGTATATTGAAATATAGATTCTTCTAATGAGTTTTTGACTCCTTGTACAAATAAAAAAAATTACTACCTCAATTTGAAAGGACATTTTCTTCTTTTTGTAAAAAACAAATAGCCTATCACATTTTTACTACATTTACACATTTTTTGCTACGCTTAAAAAAGAGCTTAGTTCAAATTATTTTGTATTTTAACCGTGCTGTTAAATGATGAACTCGTGCTGCCATCTAAGTCATAACGGTTCAAGCAGCCTGCGGTAACAAATTGTAAAAATTTTCAAAAATAAAAATATTTCTCTTCAATATATTATCTTATTTATTATTCCACTCTCATTTGAAAACTTATCAGACTGGCTAATGATGAAAAATAGACTTACGGTAGAAAAATCAAGTTTTCGGAAACGTCCCTTGCTGTTTCAAAGATTTGATGCAGCCTGAAGTTCTTATGCAGATTTTTTTTTTTTAAAGCAAAGTTCTAATACATCTTCCAATTTTTTACGTCGCTTTCGGCAAGAAAAAAAACTGTGTATGTGTGTGTGTGTTTCTTTTTCTTTTTTTTTTTTTTCCTTTCCTTTCTTTCTTTTTTTTTTTTTTTTTTTTTTTAATAAAGCTTAAAAGCACTGGACTTAGTTGTTGACTTTAGCACGGTTAAATTGATAAGTTTTTTTCGATAGAGCGTTCAACTATAAACTAACTGAACTCGGGCAAGCTCGAACTGTCCTACATAATAGCAAATTTTGATTAATATTACAAATTACATGTACTCATAACATACAGTAGATAATACACGTGATAAAATAAATGCTATGGGAATGCTACTTGGTGTTTCGACTCCTTTATGCAGGCTACAGTTATTCGGATAAGTTGACTGTTAATCGAAAGGTGTTCTTCCTTTTTTTAAGCTTTGATTCCATCCAGACCACTCAGCATAATGTAAGCATAAAAAAGTATCAGATTTACCTCAAGGAAATCCTTTTTGTGCAGAAAAACATTTTCATTGTATGCTAAAATCTAGATGTTTCTAATAGCAGTGTTCGATCTTTTGTACAAATGAAAAAATACTACGCAAAATTAAAACTATGAGTTTCACCCAGCAAACATTTAATTTTTTATTCGCGCGAATAAAATATAAAACATTAAAATTATTATCAACTTCATTAGTAAAAAAGGCATTTTCTACTCCTCTGCTTTCTGGTGAAAAAAAAAAAAAAACATTTTGTCTACGTTCAAAAAATTACACTTGAAAAACGGACTCAGTTCAACTGGTTTTGGTTTTGAATTTTAAGTGTTCGATTAAAAGAGAAATACGTGCAGGCACTTAAGCCGTAACGGTTAAAGCAACCTTCTATATGAAATAGTTCAATGTTCAAAGATAAAAACACTTATTTTCAATCTAATTTATTACTTCTCTAGAATGTTTGTTTCAACCACTACGTGAGATCTTCGTCATTCTTTAATCAAATTCCATGCTTTACGAATAATTTTAAATCGTATCATGCTGGTTAATGACAAAACATAGAAGCATGATTTTTTTTCGGCAAAAAGCTTTTTTGCTGCTTTTTACTACGCATTCCTTCAATGAATAGCTTTCGAAAAGGAAGGCGCAATTGCTAGGTTTGTTTGGGTGTCGGGGTGTTAATCTGAATGGCGCCAATTCGAATCCGTGCCAATAAATATATCTTTAATGTTTCTTTCTTTCCGGTCAGATGCTCACATGGGCAGGACTGTCTTTGCCACAACCTGTTTTTTCACCTGCTCAATTATTGTTTTTTCACGAGTCACTACTCAGACACACTTTTAATGATATTAATGTTTGCATTGAAAATACGGTACTACTAAAAGGTGAGCGATGATCAAATTATCACAACGTAGTGTATTTAACGAGGTTTTGTTACGGATGTCTTTAAATTACAAGCTTTCTCTTCTGCGCTTACTTTTTTCGGTTCTTCTTCATAATGTTCTTCCTTTGAAATTTTTAAAGAGCGAAGTGCCTTATGAAAAGATTCGAAGCACAGTGCGGAGTTCCGCACGGGTCGACTAGTACTTCCAATTTTTAATCACATCAACGACATCAGTCACCCCTTGAACCAGGCCTGTCAGTTAAAATTTTAGGGAGAAGGAGGTCATTCTCCCCCCCCCCCCTACTTAAAAAAACTAATGCGTTTACATACCAGTGGGCATGATTTTGTGATTTTCCGATAGTAGGTTGTTCAAGTATGGCCACTCTGTATAGTTGTTTGAGTAATAAAATAATCAAATATAATTTATGATAATGCATGCCTTAAGGGGTCACAGTACCTTTTAAACATTTTTTTTTAATTTAAGTAAATTTTATATTTCTTTGAAACCATAATATGCATACTTATTTCATAATCAATTATTTATTTTCAAAATTCAAAAATATTGCCTAGTTTTTTTAAAAGTTCAAAAAATTGAGAAAAATTTCAATTTTTTAAAATCCCTAAGGATTTTTTTTTACTTTTGCACTAATTTAAAAAAAGTTTTTTGCCAAACGATCACTATAATCATCTCTAAAAATCTGTGCATTCATTTGCTTATGAGTTTATTAGGAAATTTTCTGTGATTAATCATGTAAAAAATCAAAGTTTAAAAAAAAAAAAAAAAACATTTGGTTTTTACAGGTTTAACATGCTCTAAACATTTGAGTAATTTATAAAATGCTTATCCAATGCACAGTTTTGTCAAATATGTTATCCCAATTGCAAAGAGTATTACTTTAAAGCTGTATCTTTAATACGAAAAAATCCTTAGGGATTCAAATGACACGAAAAACACCAGAAAAAAAAAACACTATCGAGAAAAACCAATTTAAAGTTTCTTCTTTTGCATAAGAGCACATAGCGAGCATGGCCTAAAACCGCTCATAACTTTTTAAATATTTGAACTAAAGCAATGAAACTTCTCCCCTGTATTCAGAATAGTTTTTAGTTTTAAAATAAGCAATTTTTTTTTCTTTTTTTTTTTTTTTTTTTGATCGTTTCATCATTTTTGGGGTACTGTAACCCCTTAAAAATGAAGAAGAAAATAAATATTCCAATAAAAAAAGTTTTTTTATGCAGTGTTGCACATGAATACTTTTGTAACGTGATTATATTACTTCTTTAAAATTATTTCCATAAATGGGATTAAATGTATTAAACTTCTCTTAAAATTCCAAAATGTACACAAAAAGTCTCCATTTCTAGTTAAACATACAGGCAATTCTCAAAAGCTATATAAACACACATTAGCTTCTACAACACACACTCTAATGTGTTCCGAGAGACGATAAGACTTTTTTTAGAGTCTTCTCACGTGAGATATATTAATGCATTTGCGAAAAAATATGATATCTTTCGATAACACTTACTTTACGAGTAACTCTTTTGTATCGACGGATTCTTCTTAAGCCGCAACCTCTTCTGTTTTCCCCACTTAGAGGAAAAAAACTCGAATATCACAAAAGAGAGTTGTGATAAAAAGCTTTAGTCGCATTTCTTTTCTCATTGGATCTTCTCTGTCGTGCCCCATCAGGGTAAAATATTCTACTCTGTAGGAGATACAAGAATATATTATTTCCAGAGAGTGTATTTACTTTCATAATGTTTGTTAAATAAATACAGTAGTGGTACATCGCTGATGTAGGAGAAATAACTTCATAGATATTCGAGATGAACTTGTTTAGACACAAGGTAAAATCTAAGTAGCTGTGAAGGTTCTGTTTGCTTGCATACCTAACGTTTTGTTTTAACTGACCGCAAGAAACCGCTAACACACTCACATAAACAACTATTTTCAAAACATGTTCGAAATTGGTTCAACAGGACTTGAAATTCCTTAAAAATTAAAAAGTCGAACATTTTCACAAATTCAAAACTGTTTTATAATTTGGATGTGGACGAAAGTGAAAACATTAAAATTAGTCGAAAAATGGTGTAATATAACGAAACGAGCTGATGTGTGCATCACATGACTTCCTTTTACTCCAATTTAATGTCATTTCCCCATTATTAGGCAATTTTAATGTGATTCAATAGTTTACTCTCTAAATATCAAACAAATTGAATATTGGCCAAATTAAAAACAGATTTTTAAAAAAAATATCGCCAAATTTGTCGCCAAGTTGGCGTCAAAACTTTGCGACCAAAAGACTGGCGATATATCGTCAAGTGTCCGCCAAATTATAACACCACTTGAGTTTACATCGAAATTAACAATGATTTCCTCCCAAAAAGGGGCAAAAGACCCCTTTAGAAACACCTGAATGCAACCAAAAGGGGACGTGCACAACTATACTCCACTAGGAGTCTACGTACCAGATTTCAACTTTCTAGGACATACCTTTCTTGAGTTATGCGAAGCACATACGCAGATGCATACATACGGACGTCACGAGAAAAGTCGTAGTACTTAATTCGAGGAATGTCAAAATGGATATTTCGGGTGTTTATACGTTCTTATGCACTTATCCGCGTGTGATCGGGTTGAAAAAAAAAAACTCAACATTAATTCGGGGGTGAGCAAAATGGAATTTTTGTGAAAAATTTTTCGCGAATACAATACTTCCTTTTTTGGAAAAGGAAGTAAAAAGATTAGAAGTAGATATGTTTAGTTGTTTTCTATCTAATGAAGTTAAGTTTAGTGGTGGGATGGGAATCTGTGGCCTTGATCACTAATTTGCAATTCGAATAGTACTCTTAAAGTACTGTGTCAAAATATTTTCAATTAATCTGCTGACTCTTGAAATAGTTCTACCTATGCACACTCACAGGTTCCACTAATGGGACCACTCCCACTAATGTGAAATAACATTATTTTCACAAAGCCAGCGGGGCAGCAATCGACCCCCCCCCCCCTCCTCAAATGACGAACTGTTAAACGAGAATTATGTTATTATTAGCTTTCCTTTATGCCGACAATAGTTACGGTAGTTTTTTTTTTTTTTTCTTTTCGTCTATTTAAATTCAGTATAATAATACAGAACAGCAACCCTAAGGATGCCTTCTCTTAACCATCTGCCAACTTTAAGGCGGCTTTTTGATGTGGAAAGTCAGGCCTGCGCCAAGCCTGATCGGCGCCGTCGTTCAAATGTCTTTTGAGCACCTTAATGCAGGAGCGTTCGTGGAAAATCTAGTTAACACCTGGAGTGATCTTTTGTAGATAAATAATAGTGTGGAAAAAATGCGTTTGAAATTTAATTTATTAAAAGAACAATGTGTAAATATTTAATTTTGGAATGTGCGTTTTTACTTCATATCTCGAAGGTATTTCGAGTTCAGTAGCTCATCTGATATGTTAATGCATTTTGAAAAAAGAAAATATTCTAATATTATATTTAATGCCGCTCTAAATATCGCTCTAATCTCTAAATTGATGAATAATTAATCAAACTTTTATGCCTGTCAAAACATAACAACAGGGTACTGATTAATTGAAGCATATAAATATAGAGGATATTACACCTTAAAAACTGAAATTTAATTTATTTTCCTGCAAAATAAGAATAATTCTAAAGTACGTAATCGTTAAAATGGCATATCTAAAACAAATACACTGTTCAAAGCTCTTTTTTAAAGTTTAATATACAAATAATTGAAGGGCGGGGGGGGGGGGGGAGTGAATTGAGTAATTCTGGTCAAGTCGTTTCTTTACGGAACTATAAAAAGAAAACCGAAGTTATTATCTACAATATATAAATATTACGCACAAGTAAATAATATGCAAATGTGCTTACTATATTTTTAACATGAAGCATTTGAATTTGAACAATAGTTACAAATCACAAAAAAACGTATTGCACAAATTATAATACAGCATATTCACCACAAGCAGTGAAGTGGCCATTTTTTACACGTAGCTTTCCTGGACAGTACAAAAAAACTCGACTTTGAGAGCAGAGAATTCTACATACTTCCTTTACTTCTTATATGATGCAAGGGATCAATTGAATTTGAAAACAAACACTTTTTCCTCTTTTTGACTTCCTTTTACAAAAAAGGCAGTAGTGTATTCGCGAAAAATTTTTCACTCAAAATTCGGCATTAATTTCCATTTTGCTCACCCCCGAATTAATGTTGAGTTTTTTTTTTTCTTTTCTTTCAAACCGACCACATGCGGATAAGTGCCTAAGAACGTATAAACACCCGAAATATCCATTTTGACATTCCCGAGTTAATTACAACGACTTTTCTCGTGACGTCCGTATGTATGTATGTATGTATGTGCGTATGTGCGGATTCGCGCACACTCATGACTGGACACAAACACTCCTACACAACTGCATACACAAACACACTCGTGATTGCGAAAAACATAATCTGAATTTAAGATGTAAAAATTCAAATTAATTTATTTATTTATTTATTTTATTTTATTTATTTTTTTTTTTCTGATTTCTGTTTCAATGCTTTTCATCAGGTAGAAAGCTATCAATTTGTTTTGATTATTAACGTCAAAAATTCTCCTATTTTAAAAAGAAGAAAAAAGTGCTTTTAGATTACTTATTTTCAAAAGGAATATTCAAATGTCAAACCATATTTACGTATCAATATGTTACTCTTGATTAAAATATTTTGAACGTTTATGAAACGATTTGATTTTTCCGTGATTGTAATCTTTCTGAATATTTTTGGCTGGGCCTGTAAATGATTCTTAAATACCTACACTCTTAATTTTCGATATCATGTTGTAGTAAATGTCAATATCCATTTAAAACTACTGAACAATCCAAGGGTATATATGAGAGTTAGAGCTCGGATAGAAAAAATGAAGTCATGAAAACTTCTAAATTTTGTTGGAAAATGACAAGTTAAGACGACAAGTTTTAATCCAAACTGAATTCAATGTGAAAAAACGTACCAAGACTTCGTATATCATAATTCAAAACAATAAATATAACACAATAGTGTACAAAAACGCACACAACAAGGGGCGGGGGCAAGATGCGCTGTAGGAAGCAGTAAAAAAAGGTGCAACTTTTCTCTCTTAGGATTCCATCTTACACCCACGGTGCACATTGGGTGAAGGGTGCTCGTTTTTCACCTAGTGATGTTCCGGACATCCGTATATATCCGTGGATATCCGAGGAAAACTAAAGATCTGTATCCGTATCCGTTACTTTTTTGACGGATCCTAAACGGATCTTTTCTATTCTAAAAATTCTCAAATATTTGAATAAAAGACTCTTAAATTCCGCTTAAATTAGGTTTTATTCCCAATTTTAAACATAAGGTATCTTTTCCGAAGTCAATTTCTTCACCCCCTCCCGCTCCCGTCGCAAAAAGGAAGGAGTAATAAGGTTTAAAAGTGTGTATCTGTGTGTCTATTTCTGGCACCATAACTCCTAAACAGATGAACCGATTTTGATATTTCTGTTTTCATTCGAAAGGTGACTTGATCGAAAGTGTTCATAGCTTGGCCTCGTTTTTGTAAAACTTTAATTGCCGGAGATATTAATTAAAAAACGACTTAACGTTTTTCACAATTATGGTAGTAAAAACTTACCCGTATGTTGAAAATATTGGCACTAATTGAAAGAACAAAGTTTTCTGCGTTTGATATTTTTTTGGAACTTCTAAGTTATATAGAGTAGGAGATATACTCTTGTTAAGTAAAATTTAAACGAAATGCTAAGCCTTTATACGCGTGATTGGTAGCGATTTCATAGTCGGAAAAAAAGAGACAATTCTCTATTTACTGTTTGTAAAGGTGTAACTGTCTGTGTTATTTCGTCGGTCGGAGTAAGCTGGGTGGAATGGGTCAGCGTTGCATTTATGCTGAAATAAAATGCGGAAAAATATTTCTAGCCTGTTCAGTAGCAGCTTTACACTGGGTTATACACACTGGGGTACCCTTTACACTTTTGCTCCTGTGTCCTAGATCTATCAAGCAAGCTAGAAATAATTTTTCTCATTCTATTTAAGCATTAATGCAGCACTGACCCATTCCTTCCAATTCTCCTTCAATTTTAACGGAAATTTCTTTAAAGAGTAAATCATAGTGTTGATTATATTTTCGCCGTAGATGACATTTTTTGAAGAAGCAGTCCCAATACCTTCCATAACAAATTTTACACTCGAATAATTGAATTGGGTTAAAAAAAAATGGGGTCCGTATCCGCGGATCTTAACACTAATGCTCCGGATCCATATCCGTATCCGCGGATCTACTTTTTTGATGATCCGGCACATCACTATTTTCACCCTCGTAAGAGGTGATATTTCGGCTTCGTATTAGGTGCCGCTAGTGAACAAGTGGTTCACGCTTGAAAGGTGCCGAATGCACCCTGTAGTTTTTACAGTGCATGCACTGAGTCAAAGCAATTTCATTGAATGAAATAACTATCGCAGACACTTTTTCATATACACGAGGTATAGAATTTGTTGCACAACTTAAAAGTACATAAATAGGTTGCGGTTAACTATGGGTCTGTATGTTACCCAGGATGCATCCCTCAGTTAAATGGTGAAGTGATTGAAGTATCTGTGATGGACAGATGCTTCAGTCACTTCACTCTGGATCTGTGTATAGGACAGAAGGGCACTTTAAATGGCTAAAAGAGAAAGATAAAATCTTCTATACAAAAGAAAATATTACTAAGAATTTTTTTTCTACGTATCCCAATTAGAAGTGGGTGATAATTAACATTGACAAAAAATAGTTCATATTTAATGTTGTAATTATCTAGAAATATCATTTATTGGCATTAACATATTACTCAAGTTTTAAAGTAAAATTAAAAGTAAATTAAATAGGTTTTAAACACTTATGTTTACGTCCGATACCATGATAATTTTGTACATATTACGTCCGACACCAAGTTTTTACGTCCGACACCAATACCAAATTCCTTATTTTGACACTTAATACCTCCAAAATTAAACACACACTTCATGAGTTATTAATATTTCATCATTGCTCTTTGATATAAAAGTAGTTACATTGTTGTAGATTCAATCATTGACCTGAACCTTAGATTTTAGTTTTGCTAGTCGCATTTTTCAGATTCAGCTCATACGTCCGACACATCATGAGTTAATTTTTTTTTTTTTAATAAATTTTTTTATCAGAAATTGTTTTTTTGTTTAACAATTCTACATGCATAATAATAAAAAATACAAAAATATTTTGATCTGTTTCAAAACTTTTTAAATGAGTCAGTTTTTTAAAGTAAATTTCATGCAATGTTTACGTCCGACACCGTGGAATTGCCCATTTCACATTTCCCCCTAGTCCGATGTATATTTTAATCATTACTCATATAAAAAACAATTGTGTTTAACTTTTGGACACCAGTGTTACTACGTCATTGGTGCCTGAACTACGACCTACGGGCCACTTATCCGGCCCGTGAAGCTGGATTCGTGTGGCCCGTGTGGTTTGTCAAATATTACAAATCGAAAATCACGATTAGTGTCAATGTCACAAATTTGGAGCAAAATATTCAGTGATTTCTAAAAAGCATGCATTTCAAAAATGATTATCAAAGTAATGATAGCAACAATTATTGGTCTCTAATTTTCTTTCCCTTTTCATATTTACCCATGTTATTTAGAAAAGAATGAACTATTTTAAAATTCTATTTTGTGTTTTGGCTCGCACGAATGATTTAAATTATAGTAGCGGCTCTCGAGCAGAAAAAGGTTGGGCACCATTGTACTACAGGAATAAAACTGTCTCAGTCTTGGAGATCTGAAATTTTCCCTTTTGTCTGTGCAAATCTCCGCTTTTCCTTCTCGATAGGCATTCGTTCAGATAAACCAGACGGATTACCGCCTCTTTGTAGGCGGTTATTTTGAGAGCAGATCGTTTCATGAAATAGGTCAACATCAAGGCCTGGCTTAGGTTTCGGTACCCCTCCGTTTTTTTTTTTCTTTTTTAGTTATTTATTTATTTGTCGTGTTTGAGAATGCAAGTTCCGTGTTTCGTACGAAGAAAACAACGAAATTGTGTTGCCTTAAATAGAAATATATCTTCCTTAAGGTCGAATAATACTCGTTTTAGATTCCTTTTGAACGCCTAAAATGTTTGTAAACGGATTTAACTCTTCAAACTAAGGCCACTATATAAAGGAAGCTGACTTATCCGACATTTTGGTTCCAAATCTATCGAGAGACAAAATTATTCTTTGTACAAAAGCCTCGTTGCAGAAAACTGATGCACAAATTTTGGATGTGTTGCCCGATTGTTGTTTGATTATTTTTTCCGTAAATGAAGAAGATTTAATTTATACAAAGTTAAAACATATAAGGTGTGAAAGACTTACCTTAAGTGACATTTTACTCAACTTATCATGTATCAAAAGTGGGAATGCCGTTCACTAATGGGAAAACATGAAAAGCCAGTAAAATTTGCAAAAACAAATTCAATGTTTTTTTAACAATGTGTAACTACAAAGCCTTAACAACCAGTTTGCAATCAACTTATTTAAATAAGAGTCTCAGGATTTGTTTTATTATTATTTTTTATCGTTTATTTAACTGCACTATTCATTGAGCGGTAATGCCCAATATGGTAGGATAATTGCGCTCAAAGTTTGGATGCAACTTTTAGTACGACATAAATCATTGCAGTCATATAGTAATACTGTATGCAGGGAAAAAATAAGGGAGGGGAAGGGGGAGTTCTGTCAAAAAGCCCCACACCATAGGGGGGGGTTCATAAAACTATGCACAGGTAAACATTTTTATGACCAAATACACAAAACAGTTTTTTCTTTTCAAAGTATAATTTAGTTTTTCGGGAAAGATCATTTCATAAACTGTTTTTAGACAAGAGAAATCCTGTCCTTGCTAGTTTCGCTCGCCAACCCTCGTTCGTCAACCGAGGTGTCTCAATGCCGCCTTCGGTGGGTGACAGTTGATGTTCTTAAGATTTTTTTAACCTCCGATGGATGTACGGTCTCTCAAGGTTTATAGCGGTTAGACAGAGAGGAATAACTTTCTCCGAATATCCTGCATCCAACGATACCAGTATTGACATTGTAGATATTTCCAGTCTGGAGGAGATAGGGTCACAGACACACACACAGACTGACGCGCACACATTTTAATAGTATAGACTAGCTGCGGGCCCGGCGTTGCACAGGCTATTTAAAAAATGAAAGAGATGTCCAATTGATGTTTTTTTATTACTCTGACATCAGTTTCTAAAGCGCTAAGGAATAAATAAATACGCGTAATGAAGGTTTGCAAAACACCAGTAGAGCATTTTTTTGGCAAAAATCTCTTTAACGTTAATCATAGTTATCAATGATACAAGTTATGAGTATTTTCAATTAGCACAAAAGATGAAAATATATGCATTATCAACTGTAATCTGTGCTCACTTTAAACTGAATTAAATCTGATAGACTGTATCTAAAATATTTATGTACAATTACGATCAGCTTTTTACATAAAATGACACATACTTTTTGGTTGCTTACGTGAAATTAAAGCACCAAGACTTAATAAATACCAATAAGCATTAATTTAATACCAAGTCATCAGATTCGAATTAAGCTTTAGTTAAAATCCTTAAAAATAATCTTTTATGTTCAACTCTGTTTCACTTAAAGAAATCCGAACAATCTCAATTTACCGTGTTCTTTTATGGATACAAACTGCCTTTTTAAAAAATATAAACAGGAAGGAAAAAGAGAGTTATTACAATTCGAAAACTCACCCATGTGACGGGAAAAAGTCCAACAAAATAAACATAATTAGTTGCACATCCTAAATGTACCAAAATATGAGACCGGTGAATGATAAACTTACACTAGAAACTATATCTATCTAAAGAAACTACTTTCATATGCTGAAAAGAGTTAAGAACGTTGAGTGTAAAAAAATTAAAAAAGGACAGACGATAAAACAAAGGCTATGTCCGAATAGAGCAACCAATTTTAAACTAATTTAAAATGAAATTCTAGATGGAAACGTTGTTTTAAGGTTTGGACAACAGCCAAAAAAAATCTCTTTTAAAACAATTATTACAATTTTATTTGCTCACCCATACGCAAAATGGCAACAAGAAAGAAATAAAAATTCCTGAATAATGTTATGTTAATTAACGTTTTAATTAATATCTCCGCTAATTAAAATCGTACAGTTACGAGATTGGTTCTATTGTTTTCCTCGGAAAATTTCAAATTGATCGGTATCTCGTTCAACTCTTGATTCGCAGCGGTTCTCGAGAAGATCGATCTTCAGACAGACAGACAGACGGACGCGAACAGATTTTAATATTTTAGGGGATATCATTGTCGCCACTGTTTAAACATTAGTCGTCGTGAAAAGTTAATAATCCAAGATCCGGCTAGGTTGACCCGCCTTCATCTAGTGTCCTAATCAAATGAATGTTCAGTACAATGATGTGATAAGGTTACCGCTCCAAAGACCTGCACAGCTATTTTTAGTTGAACATTATTTAAGTAAACTTCTTTCGATAATTACCTCCATTTAGTTCTCAAACTTTGTTAATCGCAGATAAGAAGTAAAAGATGTAAATAAATGTTTAAGTAAGGTTATCTACCTATTCCTATAGTAATGGTCGTCCAATTCCTGAGCAATAGCAAACGTCGCGGCGACCAGCTGCTTCGCCTGTTTACGCCATTACCCTTTCTATGCAAAAAGCTGCCTAGGCGCGCCGCAGACGACTAGTATTAAGATATTTGCAGAAAATCTGCAGAACTTCTCAATTAATGAAGCTTTGAATTCCGTCAACTCTAAGATTTTCTTATTTTTCTAAGGCAAATTCGAGGATATAGTGTTCCCAAATACTTATGTAGCATTTGTAATATTTATATCTACATTTTTACACATAACTTATGAAGAAGAAGAGGGTAATTTGCTAATACGCGTGCATCTTTTAGCACCTGAAAACCTGAAATGTTGCCCGGAAAATGTGGACAGCTTTACATTTGCGTTTTACTTACTACTTTTATTCTTATTTTGTATTAAAAAATTTGGAAACTACATAAGGATATCGAAAAAAATGATTAAAACAATATTTGATAAAAAATAACTTTGCAGGATAATGGAAAAGCAACCCTAGCACTAGGGGTGCGACTCGATGTCGATGTTTTGGAAACATCGATGTTTTTGTTAAAACGTCGATGTTTTTAAATCGATGTTTTGGGTCTTTCGATGTTGATGCTTTTGTATTTTAATTGAAAATTGTAACAAAATTTTTTTACACAGAAGCGACACCGATTGAAAAACATCAATGATTCAAAAAAATAATTCTTCAAGATAAGAAAAAAAAACGATGATATCTGTAAATTGACCCAAAAACATTGAACTCTAGGAAACATCTGCATCACCTAAATTTGAAAAATGTAGGAGCTAAGCTCCTGTCAGCTACCATGCGAAATAAGCTCAAACAGGGATGACAACTGCTCCGCAAAAATTGCGAAACTTCTGAGCTCTGCAAAAAAGTTATTTTGCTACGCATTTAACGGTCGAGCGTTTTCGAGTATGACATAGTGTTTAAAGCTGTTTTTTATTTTTATGCTAGTGCTTAAAATGATTATCAAACCTCAAAAACAATTTAGGACAAGTGGTTTTAGTTTCTTTAATTGAATTTTGTGCAAAATACGGAGCTACTCCGCCAAATTTCAAAATGCTTCTTAAAACCACCGCATATGCTCCTCAAATTATTTCTCCAAGGTTGGCTCAGAATCCTCATTGCTTGGATAATAGCATAGAAAATTTCAAATTAAGTAAATTCGCTGCTGCCGGTGTTTAGATTATCTGAAATTTCCCAAAACTTTTTAAGCTTCAACGGAATATAAAATGAATGCATTCAAAATAAACATGGATTTTTTTTCAATGGAGGGGGGGGGGGGGGAGTTATAAGCATAAATGGCCACAGGAAAGTTTCCTCTGGTCTGATTTGTTTATTTTTTCTGTTAACTTGCGAAATGTGGTGTTGTACGTAATTGGTTAGAGAATATATGCAACAATATAATATTGGCTTTATTTAGAAATTTCTGAAAAAATAGCTATAATTAAATAAAGTGACGCAATGCCAAAAAAGAATTTACTGATCCACTAAGAAACATTTGTTAGAGATTATCATATATTTAAGTCTGTAATGTTGTACACTCAAAAATGTATGTTATATACAGTAAAACCCCTCCTAACGGACACCCCTGAAAGACGGACACCCCTCTTATGGGTACAATTTTTAATTTCCCGATTCCAAGGCAAATAACATTACTAAACCCCTCTCCTGCGGACACCTCTTTATTGCGGACAAAAAAATTGTCCCATTATTGTCCGCATTAGAGGGATTTTATTGTATTGATAAAAAGATCGACGTTTTGAAACATCGATGTTTGAAAACATCGATGTTTTTTAGTCGATGTATCAATACCTTCGATGTTTTAATTTCGAACATCGATGTTTTGCCATCGATGTCGCACCTCTACCTAGCACCTTTTGTTTAATTTTAATAACACATTATCTTAGTATATATGTTTCTTCTGTGCGTGTGTTTGTAGTCAACGGCTGGACCGATTTGGACAAATTTTTTGTGTGTAATTGAGTTGATCCTAGAATGGTTTACAGTTGCGATGGATCGCATCGGAAACCTTTTTGTTAATTAATTGATTAATTTAAACATTGGATGGTTATATCTCCCGAATGTTTAATATTTATTTTAACCTACTGTTGAGCGAGAACTGAAACAAATATTTAACCCGTTGCCAAAGGTCAAAAAGGAAGCCAGCTCTGCTTTTTGTAATGAAATTTCCTACTGTGATATGTCAATTGAGAATAAATAAAAGAGAGAGAGAGTGAAGCCTTCATTTCTTGAAAGCAACGATTTTAGGTACTGTGATATATTTTAAAGTATTGTCTAAAAACGGATTTTATGGAAAGGTAAACATCCATTTTACAAGCGGAAATGTACACATCTTTTAGTTTTTGGGGATGTCAGCTTTTGCAGATGTATATTAGCCTCTTAATTAAGCAGAGTCGCATTCAAATGAGCGGAACACGCGCATCAAATTTTTAATTTTCTCCCTCATTGTGATAAACTAGTCTTAATTGGACGTTTGCCAATTCCATATGATTCGTGGTTGAACAGTAAAGTACTGGAAGAAATCAGGTTTCTTTCACTAGGTTCATGCAAAACGTGTCTTCCTGTCGTCTCCGTCGTAGTTGATCCGCGTGGCGGGATCATTGCTTAAGATTTTCCAAATCAAATGTAATTTAATGTCTTTTTTGTTTATTTGGCGAAATATTTTAAATTGCAAAGAATTGTTTTTCGTTTTAAAAAAGTGTTTAGTCATTTTAGATGAAGAATGTTATGTTTATTTTACATAGTAAGGAGGGATGAATGATTTTCGCTTATTCAAGGATTTTTTTTAACTTCTATCATTTTTTTTTTTTAATGAGAGAGCTTTTCGATAGTTAAATTATTTTTCATATGGGAACGTTGCAGCATGATTTTCCGTTTGTTCTAGATGTATTGAGTAGTTAGTTTTTTTTACACTAAATATCTGAGAAAGATTTTTATCCTTTGGGTGTGACTGAAGGAACAAACCATGCAATGTATGAAGATCTTTCAAGTACGCGAGAAAAAATAGTTAATACGACAACTGCTCAGCGGTCATTAGATAAATCAAGTTGAAATAAATACACATATTGTGACACAAAGTATTTGAAAAACATATCTTTTACATATTTTTTTTCCAACAAAACGGTTCAAAAACTTCATAGTTTACTGAATTTTTTTAACTTTTCAATTTACAAAGTTCGAACAGAACAACGTCTATCCGGTCTTCTAGTGCTGTAAAAAATATTCGTTTAAGGGTCCCTATTAGAGGGAAAAAAATGAGTGAGAAAATCTCACTCTCTGTTGAAATTAGAGTGAGGCTTTAAAAAATTACACGATAAATTATTTTTTAAATACTTTACTCCACAAAAGATTGCAAACTTTAAACCTAAGCATTACTACCCCTCATTTTTACATAAGACAAAATTTGTTTTAAGGCCCATATTGAAAATGGGATAAAAAAACTCACATTTACTTTCATGACGTTCAAAATTTCAACAGATAAAAAATATTGAGCTTATAACAATTCATCTAGTAAACAAAGAAATATTTTGTAATGATATTTTTTGTGAATTTAATCAGCTTGTAAGTATTAGGATTTTTTTGTATGTACTATTTTTGTATTAATTTTTTCGGAGCTTAATCCTTTGAATGTTGCTAGTTTTAATCTTTTACGTTTTTTCAATTAATTCCTATTTGATCACTCATTTTTGTTTGAGTTTGTAAAATCAAAAGATTTTTCAGTCACGCCAATAAGCATTGCTATATTTTATTTATTTATTAACGGTGCGAGATTGGAGATATATTTTTGAAAGAATGACAAAAAAGGGTACTAAATAAGTTCAAAAACGGAACTATACAGTTTTAGTACTTTAGTATGAGAATAGTCCGTTTTTGCACCCACGATTTTTGTTAAGTCGACATATTCAAAACTTCAAGCTACAAAAATTTTTTAACTTAGTGGTCTCCGTATTTTTGGATAATCTAACTTTTACTGCAGGGTAGACCGGGGAAAGTTTACCTAGTGTCCTTTTTTCAAAACGAGTTATAACTGGACAGCCAACAGTCATAACAGATTGATGCTGCTCCCTAGTACATATCGTCACAAGTTTTTGAGCACTTGTCCAACTTCGGTCTAGCATACAGAAAGAATAATATGTTTTCTACCAAGTCGAGTATACTTTAAGTTGAACGTTTTGAAGCTTATTGTGAATAAATAATACTTAGTTAAGAAAGAACTAACATATAAGAATTAGCAGAATTTTATCCTTTTTCGAGTATTGTTATTATATAAGCTGAAATGTTATTAAATTTTTTGGAACGTTAAAAATAAATCCAAACTTAGCGACAGGGCACGTTTACGCCTTTTCATCGGGGCACATTTACGCACGTTCTTACTGTGTCTTACTACTCTGTCTTACTTCTAATTGGGCTCGGACGCTTTTTTTGCTCTATACCGTTTCAAACCTTTAGTATTTTCAAGTTATTTAGTTTTGAAAATCAATATTCATTTTTAATCAAGTAACAGATTCGTATCTTATAGCTTACAATCATATAGTGTTGTCTTCGTGCCCGTTCAGCTTTTACTTTATCCACAATTCAGACTTATTATTTCAGACTCCACAATTCAGACAATTTCATGTAATTAATTTGCTTCATTTTAACGATGGTAAAACATTATGTTCAAAACACTAACAGAACCACGTTAGGTGTCAAAATAAATATGCGTAAACTTGCCCCGTGTCCGGGGCACGTTTACGCAACCGACTTGGACTCAAAACTATTTTTTTTTAACGGCTAAAAAAACAACCTGAGCAACAACCGAATATACGAATTTTGACTCTATTAATTGCTTCATAAAATCGTCTAAAATTTCCTAAGTTAAATAATGAAATTTAGAAAATTCATTGAAAAAAATCCACGTAAACGTGCCCCGGTGTATCCTATTATCTAAAACTTAAAGCTATTTATAAAAAAGTTTACTACTAAAATGTACTACTTCATGATCATTAAAAACTTATTTGTTTCAGGGTAATTTCAGATTTTTTTTACAATTTCATTCCATAAAAAGAATTGCAACGCAGCTTTTATTATGTTTCATAATAATTGCAGTAGCATATACACATTTAGACACACTTTCTCTTTTATTAGTAATATTGAGTTTTATGGCGCAAAAGCCTTAATGTACTTGTACGCTTCTATGTATCAAACTTTTTTTGATACAAACAAGAAATGAAAAAGTTGGTACAAATAAAACGATTTTCATTGAATGCATTCATTTTGAAACAGCTTCTTGAGAAAGAATTATCCTGCAAAATGCGGGTAACAGATAATATCCAACACGGATTTTCCTATTTCTGTTCTATAGATTTCGAAAATTCTAACGCAAGTCCTGTCTTGAGCTTCGAACAAATGGAGTACAATTGGGACCTCAGAACAAAATAAGTATCTTTTCTTCTATTTCTACCCTCTGGACGTTCGGAGAAAGTTCTAAAGATTGCGAAAGATTTATTTCCCTTCCTTGTGGAGGTAAATAAATCGTAATAGCGGAAGAAGAAACAGCATTAGTAAAGCTGAAGAGATAGAAATGGCATTTTGGGAGCGACACTTGTATCATGAATGCTTTGATTTTTTACAACGCCGATTTTTTTTCGTGATTGTGTTGCCAAATTTGTGTAATAAGCTTACTCACAAAATGTAACATTAAACTTAAGAAATAAGTGAAGAAATGATAAAACAAAATAGACATGCTTTCTTCTTTGCTGGTTTAGAAAATCTTTATTTATTAGTACTTGCATTTCTTGATTTAATACTTCTGAAATGCGATTCGCAACTCCAGAGCTCGAATACGCTACCTTGCGATGGTTAACAATACTAAAGAAAAAGGTAAAACATTCCATTCCACGTGTTTTCTTTGGAGTAAATTACAGACTTCAGACAGTTTGTGGTGTAATGTAATTTCAGAAGAATAGAAAAGAAAGCTTCCCACAAACATGATTAAAAATTACTGCCATTCATGTAGCGTAGATGCAAGTTATAAGTTACGGCATTTATTTGTTTTACCTTTTTCATCCGCCATTAGACAGTGGCTGCAGCGCTCCCTATAGTTATTGGAGTTGCGAATACAAAATAACCAGTGATCCGTCCGCTGCGTCTCAAGTTTGTTCCACCATTTATTTATTTTAATGGTCATATACAAGGTGTTTATTCATTTTCAATCTAAGGCTGAACTGAAGCAATAGAACTTCAGTACTTGCTGAATGCTCAACAGCCGTACATTTTTCGATTTATTCCGATAGGCTATAATTTTAGATTCACAAAAACTTTTAATGCAAAAAGTAATTGTTTATGACATAGATGTATCAAAATTGAAGTAAATTGTTACACAAATGATAATTTTTCCAGCCCGTTTGTTTACTCTTAATGTAGACACTTCAATATTTATCCACGTGCGTTTTCCGATTAATGTTTACTCTACCTTTTGCACAGATTTTCCTTTGACAATAGCTTATTCTTGAATTTGAATCTGTCCTTTTGCTGAAATATTGACAGCAAAATTTTTAACTTGCAAAAATTGTCTTAAGAATTGATTTTTTCCATTGAAGCATTTACTCAAATGTACTTCATTGTTAACTAACATACATTTTCCAATTCATGTTCATTGTTTATTTCGGACAAATTTTGTTTTCACAATAATTTATTCTTAAATTTATAACTTCTCTCAGCCGACGATTTTTCAACTCATGCACTGACAATAGGTATGCTAACACTGATATACTCAGATCTCATAAAAATTTGCTTCAACATTAATTTATTCTTGAATTTTTGATCCTTTTCTGGATATTAATTAACAAATGTTCAACGGATATAGTCATAAGGATTGTTTTTTCACATTTATGCATTTACTCAAAATAACTTCGACGTGTATCAACGTATTCACTGTATATTTCGGAAATTTTGCTTCTACAACAATTTATTTTCGAATTTATAACTATCCACAGCTAAAAAATTAGGAGCAAATTTTCAACTTTTAAAGATTGTCTTAAGAATTGACTTTTACGTTTATTTGTGCATAAACCGAATCATCCTCTAAAACCGCGGTTTTCAACCTGAGAAATGCGTATCCCTAGGGATCTAGGGAAATGTAGGAGAATATCAAGGGAGCGTGAACGTATCATTACTAATAATAAAGCTCGAAGTTTGTCTGGATCTCTGTCGGGATATCTGTCTGGATCTCTGTGACGCGCATAGTGCCTAAACAGTTCGGCTGATTTTCATGAAATTTGGTCCAAAATTAGTTTGTAGCATGGGGGTGTGCACCTCGAAGCGATTTTTCGAAAATTCGATGTTGTTCTTTTTATATTCCAATTTTAAGAAAATTTTACCGAGTAAATTATCACAACGTGGACGAATAAATTACGAAATTATCATAACGTGAAACCGTAACATAGGCGAGTCATTTAACATAGCAAATTGGCGAGAAACTCATCATCCATTATTTGTAAATATACAGGCGAACCAAATAACCTTTTAATTTTCTACTACGGGCAAATCCGTGCGGGTACCACTAGTATAAAATAAAAAGGAATATTATATTACTTTGTTGTGTTTGTTGATGTATTAATAAAGCATAAAAGTATAGTACATAACTTTTTGATCGTTTCAAATAAAAAATGAACAATATTACTAGGATTAATATAATTTTTATATCAAAAATACCGTAGTTAAAAAATAATAATCAATTTTGTTCTATTTCTATCCCAATTTTAAGAACATTTAACCGAACAAATTATCATAACATGGACGAGCAAATTCCCATAACTTGGACGAGCAAATTATCATAACGTGAACGAGCAAATTTCCGTAACATGGGCAAGTAAATTTTCATAGCAAATTGGAGAGAAATTCATCATCCATACAGGCGAAGCAAATGACCTTTTAATTTTCTACTACGGGCAAAGCCATGCGGGTACCGCTAGTAAATTAATAAAGTTAAAAGGTAAAACTAACTACTATAATTCACGGAGTGACTCAGTTCTTTGTTACATGTAAATCTTTAAATATTATCGCCTCTTTTGAAGTTTTTAGTGTGTTCTGCATCCATATATCTCTGAATCTAGATTTTCAGCGTTTGTTCTGAATCCATATATCTCTGAATCTAGATTTTCAGCGTTCGCATGCCTATTGTCAAATTATCGAGTTAGACGTTGAAAGTGTCTTGAGTTGCGCTTTGTCAGAGTCACAATCTAATGTTTCGAAACTTGCTAAAGACAGACAGTGGCTGCGCCCCATTGATTTTGTGAAAGAAACTGGTATTACATGCTAACTTTACCTATATATTGGCTTGCCAGGAACTGGTATTACATGCTAACTTTACCTATATATAGGCTTGCCAGGAACTAGTATTACATGCTAACTTTACCTATATATAGGCTAGCCAGACATCCCGGTTTTCAGACAAAACTTCAGTGTAGTGGGCGGTTTACTTCAAGTCCCAGTTTACCGGGACTTGCAGTAATATAACTTAATTATAGATAACCAAAAAGTCTACAAATAATTAATTGCAAAGGATTATTTAGGATTTACTCGCACTAGATTCAGATTAGCTTGTGAAGATTTTTACATCAAGATGAAAACAAAAAAAAAACTTTCTTAAAAAAGTCCTAGCCAATGAAAACTACACGTAAATAATGTTCATTTTTTTAATTCCTAATTCAAAGTATTTCTTCTTAGTTAAGTAACTTATAAATATAAACATGAAAGAAATAAAATGTTTAAATTTATCTGATTCTATCATTTATCATTATCCCTGGTTTTAGTTCATAATTAGTAACCATTTATTTGTAACATTGAGAATGAACTTCCCTCTAAAAACCAGCCAAGTGTGTGTCGTTTGAATACCCACGATGCTGTGGGAAGGAGGTGGCAATTGCGGTTTCCCGGTTGAACATCTCAGTAATAGATCTCTAATTAAAAATTGTGTTCAGTCTTTAATCCTTTTATTTCATGTGTTCAAAATAAAGTTAAAATAGTAATGTTAAATTTAGTGTAGGAAATGATGTATAATTTATTTAAATTATCAGTTTTAGCTATCAGATCAACTTCAGTTTCAAATTCCGATTGTATATAGGAACGCCCATGCCCTGGTGTGTGTAAGAAAGGAAGCAACTTATCCAAATATTTCAAATGTTCAATTGACTGTGGCTATATTTCAACATTGAAGACACGATAAATGTTCAAATTCCATATCTCAGATCTGAAGATTTATTCTGCCGTGGGCCAGGTAAAAAGGGCAGTGACAAAAACTTTTTCATTTGTGATTTTGTTTTTATAGTTTTACTAGCTTACTACCCGGCGTTGCCCGGGTGCTTCTCAATGCAACATATCTTTTAGATAATTAAATGGATGAATTCTATCTAAATGACAGTAAAAAACTGCATTCACACCACTCTAGGCTCAAAATTTCAAAAGACTGTAAATAGCACAGAAAGTCGAGCATTTGCAGAAAAAAATAGCATCAAGTAAAAACGAAAAAGCATGAGGCATATTATCGGGGTTCTGTCGTGTCTATGGCACATTGTCTGCGGTTGAATCAGACGGGCGGTACATCCAATGTCTTAATGGCAAAGATTGTCTTTTGCACATCTTGTGGGACAACCTCTTACGTGATGCTTCGAATACGAAAATCGTAGTGCTGCCTTTGAAGGTTTTATTCATACCAAGGCATTAAAGCATGCTATAGTACCCTTCACATATTTTATTCTAGAAAAAAATCATGGAATGTCTTAATAGAAAGAGTCGTGAGTAAAATTCAATGGCTTTTATCAGTTACAGATACATGCAAAATATGACACCGTTACAATATTTTCAGATATGAAAATTATCCTCAATGGCCCAAATGCCTAACAGATAGTCCACTGTACAGAAAATAAGGAATTCAGTCATTGTTATTAACAGCCGTTTTACGGATTTTCTGAAGGGGTTTTTACTTTCAAGGTTTCACGTGTTAGGTAGACTCATTTTATAAGTTTTTGTAAGTGTTCAGGTATGCAAGCACATTTCGTAGAATACGTTCACTTAGTATAAATAACTTCACAAAATGTCTCTGTTTGCTCTTTCCATGCCGATTTAGTGGCATACCATGGAGTAAAATTAAATAAATGTAAGTTGCAAAAAAAGACGTACGTCACCCACATTTTATTTTCTGATATTTATGTCAAATTTCTATTTTCGTAGGTAAAAATGACGGTTAGACATTAATATCGGTGTCTTGCAACGATTTAAAATTTGTCTAGATTAAAATTTTATTTCAATTTTTCAAAACCTCACACTCGCCTTAAATGTTGTACATGATAACTCAAACTGATGCAGGTAGTAAGAGCACTCATTTAAGTTCGCTGCTCTAGAGCATTCCTTTGAGAATATCAAAATTTTAATTTACAGAGGCACAGTCGTCATGAGGGGTAGGAATGATTCCAATGAATAATAGTTGCCATAGATATAGTTACAGTTATTATTTTAAGTTACATAAAGCATTAAAAATGAAGTACGTGGCCGCAAACTTATGGAACGAACTATGTAAAACCTGTCAATTGAACTGCATTATAGAAAAAGAAATAGGCGTGCACATTTTGGTCACTATCCGCGTCATTTTTTTTTTTTTAAATTATTTGCAGCCATGAAGTTAAAAGAAAGAAAAAACACCGTCTTGTTTCTACTTGCAACTGTATAATAGACAATTCTTTTGTTTATGTTTTACAAAAGCTTGTTGCACATTCTGTTCTCCTTATCCACAGTTTCAAAACGCAGGAAATGTATTTCCACGTTTAGAAACGTAATCCAAATACTAAAAAGTTAAATCATTTTTTCAAACTTTAAACTTTTACCCTTCCAAAACTATATGAATTCCGCCATATTAAATTTCCGTGTGTATTTGCGGGTCTAAAGGTGCACAACCTTTTATTTTACCATACATTAGCAATCCTAGTATGGTGGTTTATGTACATGTAATGAACCCCATGACTGTTCCCCTCCCCCTTGAAAGGTAAATTCAATCTACGCTACTATGCACAAAATTGATTATTTTGCAATTTAATAGCCATATTAGTATTTTTACCCCTGATCTTATATAACCTGGAGCGATTTCTGTTAAAGTTAGGTGAACCGAATTAGGTAAATCATGGAATAGTATAAATAACATATACATATTGATTTGTTCAAGGATAATACAATATTAAATTAAATTTGAGTTGCAAGGATGTCGTTTTAATATAAGTTTAGTATTCTAATGCTAAAACTGTTGAAGACTGTACTTCGATAATAAATGCATTTTTAATACCTATCTCATTTTGGTATTTTCTGTGCTGTTTATGTAGAAAATACACATCAAAATTTCGTTTATTATTACGGTATTATTACTTGAAAACTTATTAGCGAAATGCGCAAGCAAATTGAAGAAGGACCGACGGTGATTTCGATGCATTCCTGTGTCTTTGCAGAATGCAATTTAAGAACTACTGAAAGACGACATTACTTTTTCGCTCGGCTTTCTTGCCAAACATGCTTTACGCTTGTCGCTAATTGACACTAACGGCCATTGTTGGGGATTCTTTTGTGTTGATTGCATTTAAAATATCTCCTGGTGGTTATATGCTGCTAACCATTTCATCTGTGAACCAAACTTCACAGATTTAACGATTACAGTTAAACTTTGAAGAAACTTCATCTAGGGCAGTTTTTTACGTTCTTTTCATTTAGGCAGTTTTTTACGTTCATTCATAACTATACAAAAATTCGTTCGTGCAGAAAAGAGCAATTTTATGACTTAAAATATGAAATTAAACCTTTTTGGGTTTTTCTTAAAATTCCAAAAACCCACCTATATGAATTCCTGAGCAACAATTTACCTTTGTGCCAAATTTGGAAGAAATCCGACGAAAACTGTGGATTTGTATAAGGAACATACACACATACCCACAAACATACATCCATTTTTATATATATATAGATTGATTTATTTATTTTATTTTATTATATTTTATTTATTCATTTATTTATTTATTTATTTATTTATTGCATTTTTGTCATCTATTGTACCTTAGCTTTATTGTACATTGTTAGTTTATTTGGTTTCTGCTGGAAAAAACGCGAAGAAAACGTTTAATTCCAACATTTCTCTATTGTTGGCATTGAATCCAAAACCCGTTCCTTTAAATATATCGGAAACTTATTTCTAAAGATACTGCCGTTTGCCTGCCCATGGCAGTATTCAGTTTTGTATTTATTCTTTAGGTGACCTTTTATCCATTAAAATATTCATTTTATTCCTCTTACGTTTTTTTCTTAGTCATTAAAATTTCGCTTTGTCACTAAATATGCTCTTCAGTGTTTATAAATTTTTCTTTAATCAATAAGAACACGTTGTTATTTTGAACTGTTTTAATAAGATCCAGAACTTGAAAAAGCTTTTTTCCCTGACTTTTTTGATACATTTTAGTGATTTACGCCATGGCTTGTCCATTGCTTCCCTCCATGAAAAAAATCAGTACCTCTCCAATACAAGCAATGTTCATCACAACTGATAATAAATAAAAATATAAACAGATAACTTATCCAAATATTGAAAGCGTTCAAATAATGGCAGCTATATTTCAACACTCAAGATACGATAAATGTTCAAATTCGACATTTCGTCTCAGAAGATTTATTCAGCGATATCCGGTTCGGTCTTACTTTAAAGCTCCTCCAGTGCAGTTGAAGTTGTCATAACGTATAAAAAATGTCTCCCATAATCTCTTTCAGTCTTTTTTTTTATATTTTATTCGATCGTCTGCTGCCGTATCACTATTCGAGCAATCCTCTGGGATCCACCTTCAATCTAGCGGTTTAGCAGGATTTATGCCTCGGTCATCATTTACAGGTGGTTTATCACTTCAATACCGAAATTCAGTGCTATCGATTTCGACTTTTTTATTTCATTTTCCTTCGCCGAGTAATCTAAGGATTTGGTGACTAGCAATTTAATGGCAGAAAAGTTGTACGGTGTTTTTACTAATCTCCTAATCTGTCGTTGTCTCTCTGTTGCAGCTGATGTGGGAATTCCATTCTTCAAGTGCAATTAAAATTAATAAAAATGTTTTATTCAGTTTTTTTTAATCTTTTTAGATATTTATTTTCAGTTTTAAAAGTTAATAACGAATAATTAAAAAAACAGCTATTGATGAAAAATGACAAGAAAACTGGAAAAGCAGAATACTATTTTAAAGAGCTGTTTATGTGTATAAAGGTACTATATATAAAACATATATTTAGAATTTTAAATATGTATATTTTAGATATATATGTATGTATTTATGTTTGCTTGTATGTGCGTATGTATGTACGTTTTTTGTTTGTTTGTCTGTCTTCTCTGTCCAGTCTGTTTGTCTGTCTGCTTGCTTGCATATATATGAGGTAGTTATAGCGCACGTCAGAGAGCACATGACTCAACTTTGCCCCCAAACCTTGAGGTCCTTTTGCCTCGGTAGTAAAGTACTGGGTTCCTATCACAAAGGTCAATGGATCAAACCCCGCCACAAATACATTGCTCAATCCAATCACACCACATCCGTACGCCACATATTGGTGAATTTGACGTGATGCGTTAAAAAGTATGGACTGTAAAAAAATTCTGAAACGTTACTGAATATTTCCGAGTAACGTTACGGAATTTCTATAGTTTTTATCCACTTCCTGGAAAAATCAAGTATCCTTGTCGAAAACTATACTGAATTGCTACAAGTCGCACGAATGCAGACTTCTCACTGTTGTAAAAAATATGTTTAGCTCCTAATTTAAAGATTAACTGAGCGTATTTATAAAGTGTATCCGCTACAGTTCGATTGCGAACCGTCCAGACTGATAAGTCCAAAAGGCGCAAAATAGTCTATGGACTACGTAGTTTTGCAAGAATTGCAGGCGAGTAAAATTCTTGATGCTTACTTGCAATTCTTTCTTAACTGTGGCCATGTTTGTAATACTGCTTTTGGAGCTTTCCTCGAAACGCAGTAAGGGGCCAAACTATTATAGTATGCCCACCTAAGTTTACTCTAAGATTCCAGCGACACGACTGGCTTTGAACGGTAAGAGTTCTGAATATTTCAGGAGGCATCCAGGATAATTTCAGTAAGGTTATTGATTTTTAGAGGAAAACGTTCCTGGATTTTGTAAGATATGTTACTAGAAGAAATTGGGCACATCAGCTCCCCATTATTTTCCAGGAACGTTTCTAAATTGTTTTTACAGTGTGTGAATAAACTCTTCTCCCACCCACTCCCGCCCTACCAAAAACTTATGGTTTCAACGTTAATTGCGTTGTGTGGTTCACAGTATGGCAACTGTATTGGTGCAAATACATGTAAGCACTAATATCACCAAGTTCACACCGTAAGACAAAACCGGCTGCGACCGTTCATAAATATAAACATGAATTTATATTAGAAAAAGTTAGAAAGTGTGAGAAAACAAAAAAAAAAAAAAAAAACATCCGCACCAGATTTAACTGAAATTTATATATATTGCAATGAAAATGAAATTTCAAAAAAAAAAAAAAAAACGTTACTTGAACTAACCATTTGTTTTCTCATTGAGTTAATTTCAATACTTAAATTTTTCAAGGTCATTTTAATGGCATATTATTGGTTACAGAGCAATGATTAAATGTTAGCTCATAGGAGGGTATCATCGTTAAGATTTTTGATTTATAAATGAATTATTTTTTTACTAAAAGTTTGTTTTTCAAATACTTTTCCAATCTTACATTAAAACATGATAATTTTTTAAAAGATAAAAGAATAAAGTGCCCTCTGGTAGAGATTCAGAAACCTCACAATAAGTTTAACCTTAATTCTCATCAATTCTGATACAATCAAGTTTGAAACATGAATGTTTTCTTGTTTATGATTTACACATGGTTTATATCTTGCAGTGTAATAGATGAGATGATTATTTTTAACATCGTTTTCAAGAAAGTAATTCTGAAAATGAGTACCTGCTAAATACAATTTAAACAAAAATTATCCGGAATAAAACGAAAGCTTGTGGTACATTTGATCTTATCCCCGTATAAATAGCCCTAATTCATGCAGTTAAAAAAGTATCATAAGTTTTTATTTACCTAGACTTAATATCAGTAAAAATTATATTATATCGTATTTTATAAAATTCATGATTGAAAAATGCTTTGTAATCACTTCTGTTGCCTGGTAAGTATTATTACAAGTTTTTTTCTCTCTTCAAAAATGAATAATGAATTATTTTCGTCAGCTTTTTTTATTTAAATTTTTGTGCATACTAAATACATGCTACTCTCACACCACTTACAACTTTTCAAAAATGTGACCTGTTTAGCATTTTATTTGCACATTTGCATATAAATTACATCTGAAATTTTTGTGTTACAAAAGTCTCTTTTTTACTATAAGGGAAAAGTAAAAAGAAAATACGAAGCTAGAGTACTATAAGGGGTACAGATTGCAGAATTACTTTTAGAAATAATATTTTCCACAAATCTTGTTTACGAAAAATTTATAATACGTATATATTTTTTAATTTATAATTATAATATTTAAATTCCTTTTTATTGTATAGGGTAAGCACAACAGAATGACTGCATTTTTAAACTGTATATCTTCGAAACTTATGCGCATCCTTATATATATATATATATATATATATATATATATATATATATATATATATATATATATATATATATATGTAATAGCCAATTCAATGATCGAGTAACGCTGACGATGCCAACAATAATACTCGTGCCATAGCATGATAATTTGATAGTATTTTCTGGAAATGCTTGTCATGCAGGGAAATGCTTTATTTTGACAAGGCTGAACTGGATCCAGTAACTTAAATATTTTACTGGTAAGACTCATTTTAGGATAAAGAAGAAACGGAAAAGTGGTCAACAGTTCACGCTATCTACTGGAGTTCAAAGTTAATCAACTGGAGTTAGGGTTTAAATGTCAACCATCAAAATATCACCAAACAGGCAATTTTCTTTGTTCAAATGTAGCAGTAATTTTCACCCGTCATACCTTGACGGGTGATTTTCTAGTAGTGAAATGTTTGATAAATGAAATTAAAGAAATATATACCAAGGTTCTTTGAGCAATCACAAATCGCTTACTGACCGAGGTTAATGCTGCTCTAATTCTTTAGGTTACCATGACGACGAGAATAAGTCTTGTTCGTTGTTTAAATATTTAAAAAGAGGTCAAATTTTCGTCCCCATGGTTGCAAATCGTTTCTGTTCATTCAAGGCCTAACTTAAGCATAAAACTTAACTCTGCGAACTCCATTGTCCACCTGCTTTCGTGAGCAGGACCACTCCTGGACGGTGGCATCTATGCCGTACACACACGCGGGATTGCGCGCACACACACACACACGCAGAGTTGTTTACACACACACGCAAGCACACATACACACACACGCCTACACGCACACACACACTCGCAAGCACACATACACACACACACATCTAAACACACACACACGCCTACGCGCACACACACACTCGCAAGCACACATACACACACACACATCTAAACACACACACACGCCTACACGCACACACGCCTACATAGGCACACACACGCGCTTAACTGCGAAAAACATATTTTGAATTAAAGACGTAGAAAAATTCTCTCTTTTTTGTGTATGTGTCTGTGTATGTGTGTGTGTGTGTGTGTGTGAGAGAGAGAGAGAGAGTCAAAAAAAATAGTCTATAAAAATAGAAAAAAAAAATGTTTTTTATTTTTTGGAAGTGCAGTAATCAACTTGATGACAAACAAACTAAAATATCCTACATGAAATTCCCACTGCATGAACACAAGCGAAGCCGACGTATTTCACTCACTAGGTGGTTTTCCATTTCTTTGTCATCTTTGAAACATGAAATCTTGCGTCCCGAGGTGGTACTTTGTCTTAGAAGGTTTTGTTTCATTTCCATCTGTAAGTGAGAAGTTGTTGTAAGGTTTATTTCTTACACAACGCCTCTTAGTAACAGAGACAGTAAATGATTGCCACGTTGACGCCCATTGGAGGGATAAATCCCAAGTTTCAACTGAAGGAGAATGTACCGCGGTGGCCAAAAGTCTTCACTTTTTTTTTTTTTTTTACAGTTTTGTACGCTAGTTATAAAAGCGTTATATATTTTAAATGCAGACTCGTGTTCATAATTTTAAAGATAATTTAATACTGAAATCAAAGAAAAAAGTGAAATTCAAATATTTGCTGTGAAAAAATTATAAGTACTTTACCAATCACAGTTATGGAGGGGTTTGTAATTTTTTTTTTTTTTTTGATTGGGTTGTTTCCCATTTTTGAAAAAAAAATCCGGAAAGAACATTCTCAAAAACATGGGGTTAGTTACTTTTTATCTTATTTCCTCTCTTGAGAAATGATCTCTAAAGCGGTTTAGTCGCTGTTCTCATTTTCGCTGCTGACGTCACAAGTGAACAAGTCGCTAGCGTAACCAAACAAAGTTTCAGGACATTGCCAAACTTTGCCAAATGAATATTTTATTTAACTAACAAATCTCTTTCCACTAAATTGACCGCAGTGAAAAAGCAAAAAAAGGTGATAACTTGCCAGAAAACCGAACCACGTGCTCCGATTCAAGATGGCTATGTTAATTTGATACGTCACACAATGAAACATCTTTTAGAAATTTGATCTTTAAAAAAAATAATTGAAATTAAATGTTGAGAAAATAAAAGCATTCTCCGACTCAAGGGCTTTTTGAGCAATCACGATTGCTTATTGTTCTCATTTGACTGTTTTGATGTCCTATCTTTTTATTTTCCTACCGTCAACCTCCGCAGCATCACCGTCTACCGGGTCCTCACGATGCTGCTCCTATAGCAAAAATCGTCTCCAGGTTGCATCCATGTCCTACACACACGCGCATACATACACAACTACACACACACGCACGCACACACACAAACACACACAAATACACACACACATACACACAACTACCCACACATTCATGCCTGCACACAGACACAAAAACATATGCCTACATACATTCACATACCCCCCCCCACACACACATTCATACACACAACTACCCACACACTTATGCCAGCACACAGACACAAACACACATGCCTACACACCCATACACATGCCCCCTACACACAAACACACAACCTCCCTAACACAAACATACACGCCTACATACACACACACGTGATTGCAAAAAACATAATTTGAATGCAAGATGTCAAAATTCAAATTAAATTTTCTTTTTTTTTTTTTTTTTGGTCATTTCTATCACTTACAGTGATTAAAAGTAGTACTTTTGACTGAAGGAAGCACCTCCATTGCTTTTCTTGTTCTCCGAACCAATTAAATAACATTAACTGTCATTAGAACTAGGCATTTTCAAGTTAGGACACATGTCATTATTTCCCTGTGTCCCGCCAAAGGAAAACTGTTTCTTATGTGATCAAATTACGATTATTGCCGCTTAATTGTATTGTACGCATTCGAATTTTGTTTTTTTAGTTCTCTTTAAAATGACATACACAAATTCGAATTTTGTGAAACATAACATTTTATATAAGCATGCAAAGTTTAAAAATTTCTAAAAGTGTCCATAATTTTAGCCACCACTAATTTTCCCATGGCAATCCCTGCCACTTAATTTTTTTCGTTCTCTTCCTTCTTTTCGTCGTTTACTTATTTCACTTATACTTAACTTCAACTATAAAAAACGAAAAAAGGAAAAACAACATAAATGAAGCACAAATTATCAAGATAGTCTTTACTATTAATAAAGCTAAATGTCTGTATGTCTGGATTTCTTTCTTTTACGCGCATAGCGCCTAGATCGTTCTTCTAGTTTTGATGAAATTCGGCACAAAATTAGCTCTTAATACTTGGGGGGAGCACCTCGAAGTGATTTTTCGAAAATTCGCTTATGTTCCTTTTCTATTCCAATTTCAATCAAATTTTACCGAGCGAATCACCATAGCATGGACGAGCAAATTAATACAGCATATTGGCAAGAAATTCATCATCCATTATTTGTAAATATACAGGAGCCAAATGACTTTTTATTTTTCTACTACGGACAAAACCGTGCGTGCACACTGTACCGCTAGTACATAATATAGCTGTTTCAAGGCTACATTGGAGTCTCTTATTAAGTGCAAAAATGCTCAACGCAACAAAAAAAAGTTGCGAGAGAGCGCATTTTTTGTGAAGTGAGTGCGTGTTAAAAATTTTTGACTGATTAAGAGGTTCCATTGCAGCCGTAAGTTAATTATATGCTGCATTTTCTTGATAATTTGTGCTTTATTTAAATGCTCATTTCAATCACATATTTACGCAAAGTTTAATTGGGTGATTTTTTTTAATTATGGTAAAATTGATTTTTCAATGAAATATCATTCCCTGGAAATATGCTACCCTAAAACGTTTCTTAAGATCAGAAATTAACTGCCATTGGGAAGAATCTACAATTTTGAGACGACCTCCTACTCTCAAAAGACTCACTTCACTGTTCAGCGTTTGTATCATGGTATCACGCAATTCGGTCATTTTCACAAAAACACGTCTTTGGGAAAACTTTTGCCCACAAACGGTTATTTTTTACAATATTGCTGTAATTTCACCCTTTACGGAAGATTCATTTCAGAGAAATCAATCTGCCTGTATCCAGCTTAAAGTTAAGAATTTAACAAAATGAATGTTGAGATATTGTCATTCAATAGAAATTTTAGACCGTCATATAGTAAGATAAAAAACCTATGGATGCACTGTAATACAAATATTTATCTTGTATTTCATTCATATTTACGCCACAGTATCAATTTTTTAAAAGAGAAATTCTAGAAGTTTGCAAAATTCTCAAGTATTAGAAATTAATGTAGTTATGAATTAGAACCTGCTTTGCTAAATATTTTCTGGAAAAGCAATCTACATTTTGTGTTCAAAACGTGGCTTTAATTCACGACTAATCGCGTAATTCTCAAATGGATTTATATTTTTGAAAAAAAAAAAATAACATTGTTTCAGAACCAGCTCTACAACTTTGTAGTTTGTAATGTTGAGGTTGGCATTCATTCTCTTACGCACCACTTCCGGCGAATCACCATTACCACTTGAAGAATTTAAATGTGCACTCAGTTTCTCACCTGATGGACGCACGTGGGAACTCTTGATAGGAAATAGCAGTATTAAGTTATTTTAACTAACGCCCCCTTTATTCTAAATGCCTATCAAATTTGCCTGAAAAAGTTAACTACCCATATATGCAGGGTCTTACACAAAGAGGAGGTTTATAGGGTTCAAACTCCCACCGAAATTTTCCAGAACTATTAGAAATTATGCTTTTTGTTCATCATAAATATTCCACAACTTTTTTTTTTTTTTTTTTTTGAGTAAAACCTTCCCCGAATCAAAAATCTGGTTTCGACACTGCATATATGGTAGTACGGTAAACAGCGCCACTCAGGGTCCATCTAACGAAACAGTTTCTACGGCGGTGCTTCCATACAATCCAAAATTAATTGTTAACTGGTTAATTCTTAAAGTCCAGTAGAGGGCAGTTTTTACCGTACATTTTTGAGTTCGTTTTTTATCTTAGTTAAAAACGAGAAAGCGATAGGCAATAGCACGGGGACGTTGG
This sequence comes from Uloborus diversus, assembly GCF_026930045.1. NCBI lineage: Eukaryota > Metazoa > Arthropoda > Arachnida > Araneae > Uloboridae > Uloborus > Uloborus diversus. The sequence continues at coordinate 73,274,215 of NC_072738.1, forward strand.
TTTAACTTGTAGTACTCAAGCCAAACAGACATCCCTACAAATAGACATCCTAGATATATTTAACTTTCCTCATTTTATGCGGCATGGCCGTCGACGATTTTCTGCTTCTTGAAAATTCAGCAACTGGACTCAGGCTTCAATCAGCGACCTTGGGTCGTAACAGGCCAACACTCAAGCACTACGCCACTGTGCCAGCAGCACTGCAATGTACTTAAGGCTTTCGCTGCTCGCAATTTCAGTTATAATTAATATTGCTATAATGGGCTGTAAATATCGCAATACTTTATGAATTTTCTAATGAAAAATGCATTTAGGATGAGGTCAAAGGGCGAAACTCTTGTATAAAGGAGGGGGGAAAAATAATGTAGTAAGGTAAAAGAAATTCTTTCAAGCAGGGTCTCCGAGGTTCAAGGCTGATCCCTTGTCAGTTTAGTCGCCTGGTCCCCTCATAAAATATATGTTACACCTATTCAAACCGGGCTCTCCCGATAGCCAGGCCCCTAGTTTCCAACTAGGTAGACGGCATGCGTGATCTCTCATCGGACCTGCACACAAGAGGACAACAGCGAGGTGATGAGGTTCTAATTTACAAAAGTAATTCTACAAAGCAAGAAGTATAAATAAATAATGCAATGCAACACTTGCAACAAAAACTGTATGCTGCAAGAAATCATGTATGTAGCAAAGCAGAGATTTTCATTCAAAAGTGAAATTTTCATTTCATATTCTGATGTTATTCTGGCGAAATCCTTATTCAGTAGTCCGAGCAAAGATTCTGATAAAACAATTTCCATCTCTGATTTTTATACCATATGCAATCAAAAAGTAAGAGATTTTAATAATCAGATTATCCTCCTTAAACAACAATACTTGCTTTGTAATCAACTTTAAGTCATACATCTGTAAATTAAGAAAATATCGTAGATTGTTTCAAGAATACAAAACAAAATGTTATCTTACCCCTGAGACTGATACTAACTCAACAAGAATCGAATTACATTTTTAATGCTAATTCCGCAAATGATTCAACGTTACTAATTTTGACACTTCGAGATAAAGTCAGAAATCTCGAAGCTTCCTGCGTTTTAAATTAAAATCTTAATGAATTACAAAGGAACTTGACCAGAATTTGTACCGAATCAACAATTATTGAGACTGAAATTTAATAATGTTAATGAAACTGGTGTTTCAATTAGAGCTACCGGTAAACTACGCGCAACACCGAAACTATTCGGTGACAGTAGTAAATTAAATCTTCGGGGAGAATTAGAAAATTGATTCCCCAAGGCCCCCAAAGTATCCTGTAGGCATAAATATATAACAAACATTCCCGTCTTGATAAGGGAATAGTTTTGAATTTATCCCTACGGAATTTGGAGCGACATTCTTTGACTGAATGAATAATTCCTGTTTTGTGTGTGTGTGTGTGTGTGTGTGTGTGTGAGTGTGTGTGAGATGCGTCTTACTGTGTTATAACCAGGGCTGTGGAATCGGAGCCGGACTGATTTTAGGAAAAAGGAGTCGGAGTCGGTCATTTTCCCTCAAAGTTCTGAACTCTGCCAGTGCTTGTGGAGTCGGAGTTGGACTGATTTTGTGGTAGAAGAGGCGGAATCGGAGTCGAAAGCTCTAAAGTTTCTGGAGTCGGAGTCGGAGCTGAAATTGGTCATTTTCCTCCGACTCAGCAGCCCTGGTTATAACTCTAACCCAGAAAATATCTGAGAGATAAAATTATCTAACCATTGCCGTTCCTTACGGGTTAAAAAATAAACACTCCAAATTCATTTTCTGCTGCCAAAATAATAAATAAATAAATATATAAATAAATTTATTAAAACTTAACTCTACCAGAAGCCATGTGGGTTTTGTTTAATAACTTTTTTTTTTAAACAAAACATTAAGAATACTATATTTAGAATCTGCACAACATTTTAATATCTTTGGTACTGAGGAATAACTTTTAGTGTTGTTGGTTTCTTAGATGAAAAGATTTAAGTTCTACCGTAGGCTTTATGTTAAATTTTTCGTAACTGTTTATAAAATAGCTAAATGAAGAAAAAATATTTTTTGCATTTGATATTGATAAAAAGTGACATTACGCATTTTTATATGAGTCTACGCTTGTGAAAAGCAGCCTGACATGTGACAAGAGAGAGAAGAGGGTAAGGTGAGATGTGACATTTCGTGACAAAGGGGGTAAGGCGCCAAAAGTTTAGAAAAAAGTGACCTAATTTATGGACAGTCCCTTATGATATTTTGAGCTACGTTTATTGACAGACTCCCTCCTGTTACATAGTAATGTATATATTTTTCAATAGTTATTAGTATTCTTCAACTACAGTCCAACCTCGGTTTACCGGACGAATTGGGACCAAAGACTATTCGAATAATCGAAAATCTGGATATTCCGGATAGTATGGGTAGTAATCAAACAAAATCCTTAAACTGATATACTTGTCATTTATTACAATAAAAACTACGATTTAAAACTAACTTACGCAGAAATATTTAAAAGAAATTTAAAAATATGTAAATAATTTTTCGCGTCATTTCTCGGCAAAGAATTGGTCTAATGTCTTCCGTTTGTAATGTATGTGGCGTTTGATTGGAGCACGGGTGTGGAAACATCTGATCATCAATAGATCACAAAAAAGAGTGAATGTTTGGCATATTGAAAATTACTTTCTTGCTGTCATAATTTTTAAATTATTATCTATGTTAATATAAATAAAAAAGAAAACATATCTTCGAACTCAATCCGAATTATCGCTGATCCAGATTTAACAAGAGCCGAATGTAAACGAGGTTCTACTGCACTTGAAAAGAGCACAGAAACTTGGAAAAAAAAAAAAAGAAAAAGGCAACAGAATTTTGCTCAACTAAATGTCGCCTTAATATTTCTTTTCAGATGCTCTCTCATCGGTATACGTTCGTTCCTCAGAAGTTGGTAAAAGTCTCAGTAAAGTTTTTCGCAGCACTTAACGTATTTTTAATGAAGATGATTAGCAGCTTCAGACGAAATTAGTGTCATTGCCAGTTAGTGTTAATTAGTGGGCTTAATGTGCCGAAACTGAAATCCCCCTTTTTTTCATAATACTTAACAGTTGAAAGTTGTTCGTTGGCACGGAGATGTAACAGATGGTGTTGAATATGTTCAAACGATGGAATGATTAATCCTGGATTGGTGAGAATGAAATTTTGGCTTTCATAATGCGTGAAAAATCGTATTTGGATGTTTGGCTATCCTAAAAACTAGGTTTCAATGATTTAACTCTCAAAATGTCAGTAATATTGATAAACTGACGCAAGTGATGTAAATGAATGTTTTAATGCGATGAATTGTCTAAATCTGGCTTCAAGAATGAGATGCCAAACGCGGTGTCAACTTTATGACACTGACGCCATGTCGAATCATTGGCGAGATTTCTATCGATAATCTCTGAAAAAGTCTTTTCGGCATCGGTTTGCAACAAACTTTAAATTAATTATGGAACTCTTTAAGCACTTATACTCCTTTGCCTTTTAAATCTAAGAAGATCCTCAAATAGTTTGTATCGAAATTCTACAGTTACATTTAAATATACAGGGTGTTTATAAACTCTTGCACTGGTAAAGCAAAAATATTTTATGTGAAGTTTCATACGTAACTTTTTGATTTATTTTGATTCTTATCTCATATTAGTTTCTTCTTCTAGGTACATTAGTACATGATGTAGCTGGCGCTAGTCGGAAACTCAATGTGAGGTTTATAAAATATTTAAAAAAGAAGAATACTCACTTATTTTACCAGTTAATGTTTGTCAAAGAATCGTGAGGAGGGTGCTTGTGACAGTTTGTGACATGAAGGGATGAGGATGTAACATGAAGTATGACATTACACTTTTTTTATAACAACATTACTATTAAAAACATCGTGGCATGAGACAAAGGGAGGAGAGGGGGCTAGGGGCGATCCATATATGATGTCACTCTTTGAGGGGGAGGGGAGTTCATGAAATTGTGAGTTTGTGACAAGGGGAAGGGAGGGGGTTACAATAAGTGTGACGCCGAGCTTTTTTTAAATAATATGTTTATGAAAAATAGCTTAACATGTGACAAAGAAGAAAGGGGGTCCGGAGAAGTGTGCCACTTTAAGACACAGGTTGGGAGGGGATCAAATTTCTTGAAAAAAAATATGATGGGCAGTCCAAAAGACAAAGTGTTTGCACACAAGTTTCCACCATTGACACATTAAACAAAATAAAAAAGAACTCGGTATCACCGGTAATCTTAGGCTTGCTAATACCAGTCGTCAGGGTTTTGGCGGTTAACTCAGATCCCTTGTTTTTAACACACATTACCAATTCCTTTGCCGCAGTTTATGTCTCAGAAAAAAAAAATGTTTTTGCTCGGAAAATATTTATTTATTTTTCCTCTTAGGGGCTATCTAGAACTGATCATATTTTCTTCCCATCATATTTGACTCTTCGCACTTCCACTTACCCTCCCCTCGTCACAAGTCACGTTACCTTATACAAAAATATTGTCCCAAAAAAAGTGCATGTCGTCGCACTTCTTGTTACCCCTTCCTCTCCCTTATCAGAAACTGTCACAACTTCACTAACCATCCAGCTTCAAAGCAGGTGATTTTACATCACAAAGACAAGATACCAGGCCTATCATTTCGAATTTTTCTGGCGAGGGGGTGGGGACAAGGGGCGTACACTCAATGCAATTTTTTTCGGAACTCTTCAAAAACTACTTCCACTTGTATGTACAGGGCCTGATTACCCAAAAGGCTCAGGAAGCTTGAGCTTTCCCTCAGAATTAACAGGGGGCCAAAAAATGAATTAAAATTTTCAGTTCCTGCTTTTTGAATGTATTTTTAAAAGTATTCAAGCATTAGAACTCGCTAAAAAAATTAATGGAGGAATTTTAAAAAGTGAGGACACAGTTTACAAAACGTGATAGGCAGCAAGCTATTTTGATCTGTGGAACTTGTCCCAATGTGCTACAATATACTTTTATCACACTTGATAAATTTTATGAAGGAATAAATCTGAAACAACTAACATCACTTATTTGCTGCGAATGGGAGTACAAAAATATGTAACGTACAAAAGTTCAATGTGTCTGGGGGGGGGGAGGATAAACTTTAATTGGAAGTTTGCTTGGTTGTTCTTGGAAATAATACATATAGTATTAGTGAGTTTCGTTTCAATGTGCGCAGAATTTTTAGAAAATATATACTGAAAACAAAAAGTGGGGGGGGGGGGCCTGAAATGAGACTTAGCTTCCCCTAACTTCATAGGTTAATCGGACCCTGTGTATGTAAATGTATAAATTTTTCAAAGTCAGGGGGTGGCAAGTCGCCCCCCCTCCATGGCTCTGAAAAATTTGAAGGAAATATTGTTATTAAATTGAAAGAGGGTCACGAAGCAATTCACCCTCCCCCGACCTCCTTGAGTGACGGACCTGCAAGGGACATTCTACACTTTTTCTTTCAAAATCCGATGAAATATTTCGTTCACAAAATCCTGCCTTTTCAAAATTAGTAAAAACAGAAACCAGTTCCACCATTTCACAATCGTCCATTAACGGCACTGCCCTCTCGGCGTTACAAATTCCCTCAAACCAATGGTGTACCCCTTCACTGGAGCACCATTCAATTACATCCTCTATCGAACTCCCAGCAAAAGCAGGGTCATAAACAAGCGATGCCGCTCCGCATTAAATCCCAAAGAAGATCGTGGTAATTAAAACAGGGAAGTTATGTTATCAGTTCGATGTTTGCAGCATTAAATCTAGCGAAATGCTTCAATTAAATCATTGGAGCCCCTTGCGAGTCGTTCGCCTGCAATAATGCTATCGTAATTAGGAACTGGTAGCTATTAACATCTGCTGCACTGGAAAGCTGTGATTTACTTCGCCGAAAACGAAAAGTCCGATCTATTTTTCGTTTAAGCGAAAAACAACAGCAGGAATTAATTTTTGAGAAAAAGAAAAGAAAAATAGGTGCAAGTGAATAAATATGTTTCGTTTTAATTCTACATAGGTCAAATATGCATTTAAACCAATGTTTTCTTTTTCTTTTTTTTTTTTTGAATGGAAAAGCAAAACTATCAAAGCTTTTTCTGAAATGTATTTATATTTATTCTAGCTTAATCGCAATAAAGATAAAGAATAAGTTTAATAAATGTTTCAATAAATGTAATAAACTGGTGATTGCGAATAATCACCAATAAAACTTCTCAAATAAGGTAAATTATTTAATATGTATCAAATTTCCCAATTTATTTATATTTGCCCTTACTCGTTGTTGGGAATGTAACGGAATCTTGATTCCAAAAGTGATTTGTCTCAACGCTAAAAAAATTCTTAACAATTAACAGAACGTCATGTAGTAGCAATAGAACCTCACAACAATATTTGACTTCAAACTAGCATGCTGCAGCCATCACAAAAATTTCTTCTGGCAAAAGTAGAATCAAACAGCGAAAAATGAAAATCATCTTAAAATCCTTGCTTAAACTAATTGCAAACATTTTATTTGTTAACAAACTGAAGTTGGCAACAAGTGATCCTCCATGACTCCTCTAAATACGGACCTGTATAAATAATTGATAATTTTTTAATAACTACAATAATGTTTAATGCAATCTCAGCTCCATGAATAGTAAGGGTAGCGTAGGTGAGAATATTCTAACTAATAGGGCATATTTCGGAAATATATGAACTAATGTTAATGTAACATCTGCATCATGTATATGTTGCTTTTATATGTGTAAAATTCTGAAGTGGAGTAAGTAAAAAAATATATTTTATTTAGCGTATGTCAGCAGTAACAGGGAGGAGTATCTCAAATAGCCAAGTAGACTATTTCAGTTTATATCAGCAAACTAATATGGCACCTAACCCCGTCCCCCTCTCAAAAAAAACTCACAAAGTGGCTTAATTTATTTAGCTCTTAAACACTCATTAGCTTGTACTGCCCTCTGTAAATTGATTTCAAAAATAAAACTTAATGAAAATCTAGTTGAGAATTTCATCTGGGATAAAAACGTAACGGAATAAAAATATATTTGTATAAAGTATTTTATTTACAATGTAGTACTTTATTTATTTGGCAACATTCACCTTAAAAGAAATTCACAGTTAAACAAGAAGTTCTGTCTAGAACTAGACGAGCCTATTTTCCCGTATACCCATACTACTTTCTAGTACCTGATCAATATTCTCAAAAATGGCTAAAATCGCAAATTTTTTCAAACATATTTTTTAAAATACTTTAAGCTGATTTCTAGGAATAAAATATTCCTCACTCATCTAAAAAAAATTAGATGCGTTAAAAAAAAAAAAAAAAAAAAAAAAAAAAAAAATAGCATCAACTTTTAAACAAAGCAGCTAATACACTTTTTTCCATTAAAAAAATCTTTAACAGCTTTCAAAACGAAAAAATAATAATTCAAATTAATAAGCTTATTAAAATATATACATCATATCAAAAAAAAAAAAAATCGTTTTTTTCCCCTGTTGCCAAAAACAATTTTTTAAATGAATTAATGCACTTAGCAAAATAAATAAAAACAATAAAATGTCAACTTAAAGAAATAATTTTCATTGTCAAAAAAAAAAAATCGTCTGCGCATATCTTTATGTAGAAACATAAATGACTTCGAGTTTATTCGCCGAAAACTAAATACCTAAATTAAAACTTTAGCGTAAAAATAAAAACAAGTCAGATCAACAGTAATAAGTTCACAGTCAAAACCATAGCTGCGGAGTCGGAGTCAATCTCATTTTGGGGCAAAGGAGTCGGAGTCGAATATCTAAGAATCGGAGTCAGTCATTTGTCCTCCGTGTATAAATTTTTGCCAAAGCTACGAAGTCAGAGTCGAAGTCGGGGAGTCGGAGTTCGATTAATTGTCGGGAACAAGAGTCGGAGTCAGAGTCAAGTGCCCTGAATTTTCGGAGTCGAAGGCTGGAGTTTGGCGTCGAGAGCTATTTCCAACAAAAATTTTTTGAAGTAAATCCGCCTTCAAGTACGGAATCTACATTGACTTTCAGTTTCCCCGTAGGCGCTAATGTTAAGGGATTTGAACTGTTCAAAATTGAACGTAAAATTGTTCAAATCAAAAAGATATTTTATATATACAGTGGCTCCCAAAAGTGTTCGTACACTTGGAAATTTTTTAGTAAAACCAAAATAACTCAAAGCTGAATTCGAATATAAAGTCCAATATTTTTTCACATCATTCCTATGTCATTCTAAATATAACCCATTGGTTTTTTTCAAAATATTGACGGATCTTCTTTTTGAAATGGGTCAGAAAACGAAGAGACAGAGAAATAACACGCCACAAAAGTCATCGTACACTTAAATATTTTCGAATAAATTCATGATTAAAATTATCATATGCCGTTTTATTAATATTTTTCCATTGTGTTGACCCTTATAAGTCATTTGGCTTTAATTTTTGGTTTATTTATTGAATAATATATTGCTTATTACTGTAAAATGGCTGGTATTCGTAAAAAACCGCAAACGCCATTCAAAATTTGAATTTTTTCCCCACAGTAGTGGTAAATTGGTTTGAAATGTCTCTAAATTAGTTAATTTATTTGTTTGTATAGTAAAGTGCTTGATAAAATGCTTTATAGAAAGGAATCGGACCGAAAACAAGGTAAGAAAAGATCAACCGGCAAAGTTGACAAAACGTGATCGTAGATTTAAAGTTAAAAAATTTATGAAAAATATACATTTTAGCACTGTAAAAGTTTCTGCAGAGTAAAATGAAACATTTTACATTTACTTTTCACCTAAAATTGTTCGCCAAGTTCTTTGATTAGCTGGATTAAATGAGACCTCTTCCCGCAGAAATTTTCTTGGTCGTGCGAAAAACAGAAAGCTTACACTTTTCGTCCCAAATCAGTGATAAATAAGCTAAAAACAGTTTAGAATCATGTCTTACTTACAGATAAAAGTTAATTTAACATTTTTGGTTAAATTGTTGTATAACTGTAAGTAGAAGAAAAAATTAGGAACTTAATCTTAAGAACTTAGTTGGATCAGTTAATCAGGACGGTGAAGGTGTTTTAGTGTGAGGGTGCATATCAGCATCAGGACTTGGTAGTTTGTAATTTTTTGATGAAATAATGAATCATGCTGTTCCTTTAAATATTTTAAAAACCAATTTTGAACTCTTAGCCAAAAATTTGGTTATTGAAAACAACTTTGTTTTTTATCAAGATAACGATAAGAAGCACACGGTTTTCAACGTTTCCGTCTAGTGCCTCGAAAATTGTCCTAAAATTTAGAAAATACCCCCTCAATCTCCAGATTGTAACTTAATGTAACGTATTTAGAGATATCTGGAGGCTAGATTACGAAAATAGGGCTTTAAAACGAAAATAGAGCTAGAAATAGTAATACTCGAAGTGTGGTATAACACTTACTCAGAAATTACGCTAAAAAAAGAAAGAAAAAGAATGAAATCTATTCCCAGATGTTTAAAAGGTGTTATGAATACTGTATGATATTCTACTAATTAATAACTTAATCAAAAGTTAGATTAGTCAATAATATATAGACATTTTATAAAGTGTACGAAGACTTTTGTGAGATAAAATTTCCGGCACTTTTCAGTTTTTGATTTTTAAAAAATTAAGTTTTAATATTTTTTAAATACTTTTCATGCAGTTTTGTTAAAAATTGATCATAGATCTTATAATTAAATACCTATTCCGAAATATTAATTCTAACCAATGATTTATGGCCTATTTCGTTGAAAGTCGTAGGTGTACGAAGACTTTTGGGAGCCACTGTAGGTTTTTCATCAAACGCTTTTTCCTACAAAGTTTGTTTGAAGCAAAATCGCCTCACAGTTCGGAATTGCCTTGAATTTCCCCGTAGGCGATAATGGTTTTTTTTTTTTGAACTGTTCAAAATTGAACAAAAAAGAGTTCAAATCAAAAAGTGAAATATGGAAATGAGGTGTCCTCGCCGAGATCTTTCGAACAAAAAAAGTTTGTTCGAATCGGACTATTCATTCAAAAGTTATTAGGGGGGGGACAGACAGACCGACAGACATTTTTTCCCATCTCAATACCCTACTTTCCAATTTTTATTTTTTCAATATTTATTTAATTATTTTATTTATTTTTGACATTTTTTTTGTTTTTTGCGATATTTTTAAGATGCATTAAGCCTTCTTTCATGCTTTTTTCTTCTTTTTCTGACTTTTACTGGGAAAGTAAGCTAAAAATAAAAAATTTACATTTCTTTTATTCCGGATGGGGATAAGACTCGAAGGTAAGATTTTACATATATACCTTACAATTCAAATTGAAATAACATAGCAAAACAATGTTAAATAGTGTCAGAGCCTGATTACTGCAGGGGCATGCGGGGCACAGGCCCCTCCTCTTAGATTTCAGAGGGGCCCAAAATCCCCTTAATTTATCATGCTAATTAAAAATAAATAATGATTTCACTCAGAACCTAGAGTTGATATCATTGATAGTTTTGCAAATGATGAGACAAAGAAAAAATCTTGTAAGTAGAGAGTAAAATTCCCATTAAAAAATTGATCTCTCTGCAAATCCTAAAACCACTCCAAGTTTAGTCAGTATTTACTATTAAAAGTTATATCGTAGGTAACTTTGATATTTACGGTTAACTGCAATGGACAAAGTTTAACCACATCGAAACATGGGGGCACATATGCAAAATATTAAGGGGTGTTCAGCTATTTTCCCCATGGTTTAGCAGGTTATTTTCCCCATAGAAATTGATTTCAGTACAGATTCGAGTTATTAAAGTTAGATATTTTTAATAACTTATTCATAAATGGCTGGAGAAGAAATGTCTTAACGTTTTTGAAAAGAAAAAATGTACTAAAAGCAAGGAAGTTCCAATTTCCAAGGAGGGGGCATGAACCCCACGTGCCCCCCTATATCACCCTTGCATCGAATATAATTATCGTATACTATATCTCTTCTACTTTTTAAATGTATATACTATATTGTGATATGAGGTACTTCCAAATTTAGCATGGTTGTGTTAATACGCAATTATCGAAATATTTTATAGCTTCATTATATGGAATAGGCGGGAATAGGAGCAGGGGGGACACAAAATGAACTTCATGCCCAGTGTCTTCAAAAATCTTAGTCGGGCTCTAAGGGGGTCCTGAATTAGAACATGTGCCCCATATTCAATATTAGAATGATCGAGCTCTGAATGGTGTGAGAAGATCTTCCTACTGGTAAATATAAACATCTACAAAAGAAACATGCAAATAAATAAAGCAATTACCTTTAAAAGACGCTGGGACCAAAACTGACTTACTTTTGGAGAATCATCCAAATCCATCAATATTCGAAATCCGAAAATTTTCAAGAATTCAATATTTGGTTATTTGGTGTCATATCCACAAACAGAATCATATCTTATGGTGTGCTTGAATAGTACTTTGTATGACTATAGCAGTTTTAGATTAGTATTAGAGTATAGATCATCATTTAAGGATTAAAAATAGTAGAAAGTAAAAATGTGGCACCGCATTCACATTTTTATGTTCATTTTTTATTTATTTTATTTTTTCATATTTATTTATTTATTTATTTATTTATTTATTTATTTATTTATTATTCATTTATTTATTTATTTTTGCTATCACAAAAAGAAGGCCTTAAAAACAACACCCAGCACTTTTTACAAGCTAGTGCTGCACTGTAAAAAGTTTCCAAAACTTTATTTCTAGTTCACAACAGTCGCCATGTTGCTCAAACGTTTAAAAAGATGTTGTATAGCACTAAAAGTTGGAGCACTTGACGATGCGTTTACTTGTGAAATTGCTTATTTAGACTCATTCTGTTTTGGTATGGATAGTAACTAAGTTTGCCACATTTTTTTTTAATCTTTGCACTTTTGTCCCATGCAACACATCGTTGATATTCCTTACTTCCAGATTTTCTAGCACTGTCTCGAAACGATAATGCTATCTCTGGAACATCGTCAAGCAAAATAAATTTTTCTTTTGAAATTTGAAACAGATTTCTGGTAAAATTGTGGATTTCCCGTCACGACTTTAAACCGGTACGTTTGATAAATATTCAATAACTAGAAAATCGCCAGTCAAGGTATGACGGGTGAAAATCGCCTCTACATTTGAACGAAGCCATTCCCTGTTTGGTGATATTTCAAAGTTGAAATTGCAACCCTCACTCCAGTGGATGAACCCTCAACTCCAGTAGGTAGGGTCTGGTGGGGGAAAGTGGTCAATGGGGTAAAGTGGTCATAATTCAAATAAATGGCTATACCTTAAAAATAAATGTTCGAATGAATGTGAAAATTTTATTTTAGAGTAGTGCAGTTAGAAACTACATTTTGAATACAAAGTTTTACAACTGGCAAAATTTTATTTGGTAAAAAAAAATATTTTGAGTGATTATGAATTTTTTAAAAATATAAACACCTTTTTTAACTTCCTTGGGAAATTTTGTTTGTTAGAATTATGAACAGATTGACTGCACAGGAAGCTTCCTACATGTCTCAAGAACTCATACTCATTAGCAGTTAGCTGAATCTCTTTTGAATAATTTTTTAGAACAATTTTAGTAAGATGGGGTAAAGTGGTCATAATATTAGGCTTAACGAATATTGTTCTTTTAAAATCACTTAATCTTTAAGTATAAGGCAGGTATCAATTAAATATTAATTTCACTTAATATGTATTGTTTTTACAGTAAACAAGGTTAAATATATGAGTATATGCGCATGCTTACGCATATACTCGTGTAGGCACGTATATATACGTATTCACATAAATGCACCAATAAACACGTATTTGGGTATCTCGTAGTATTTTTTATCTATACAGATATACATTCAACTATACACGTATATACCAGCTTATACTCGTACATATACGAACACTTATATACTCAGGTAGACACGACGTATACACACGTACATACTCGAGCTGACACTTTCATACTAGCATATGATATACATGCATGCAGCTTGAGTTTAAACTCTTGGGCAAATTTTTAAAAGGTGTTAGAGAGGAGGATAAGAAGTAAGAATCATAAGAAACATATGGCCACAAACTCAACGCTGACGCGCTACATGCACGCAAAGCCAGAAACTAATGAATGCAAAACAGGTCACAAATTTATTACAAAAAAGACAATTTTACACAGCGACTTAAGAAAGTTTTAAAGTCATTGATGAAACTTGCGGCCGGCATCTTTAATACATGCGTCGTAATCACTCTGTTGCAATTACGACACTCTTGAAAAACTTTCATCAGTCGCTGCGCCTTTGTTGCGATGCGTGTATTAGAGCTACTACAGGCCTTACTTTTTAACAACTGTCTAAATATTTCTTAAGAACTAAAATGTCGGGTAAAATCATCTTTGTGTAACAAATTTGTGACCTGTTTTCATTCCATCGATTTCTGGCTTTGTGTGCATGTAGCGCGTCAACGACCATAAGTTCCTTACGATTCTTTGCTTCTTATCCTCCCCTTTCACACCACTTAGATTTTGCCCAAGATCTTGGATTCACTATGTAAGCATACATGTATATTAGCGGATATACTCGTAGATATACGTGGATACATGTACTGATGTTTACACGTAAATGTACGTATATACGTCTAACAAGTATATAATCGTGTTTACACGTAAGCATACGTATATACTCTTGCTTCCATATATATATATATATATATATATATATACGTGAGTAGGCACGTACCAAACACGCACTGGATATATCCACGAATTAACTCGTGTATACCCGTATATGTATGTAAGTACACTACTGGCCGTTAAAATTGCTACACCAAGAAGGAATAATCTGAATGAAACAAAATTTTGCACACGTGATGGCAACATTGACACTAGAAAACGATTACAAAATGAAAGCAAAATGATCATTTATTACTGGAAAAATCTCACATGAACGGAGGTTTAAGTACCCTGTTGCGCCACCTCTAGTTGGAATTTAAGAACCGATACGGTCGAGCATTGAGGTACAGCAGTTTCGTACGATGTCTTACGTCTTCTCGTACCACAATTGCTGTAAACGCGCCACTAATTTGATCAAATTTACAGGCTGTCCAATTTACCGTCTCAAGTGATCCCAGATATGCTCAATTTGTGACAAGTCACAAATCGCAGACCAGAGCATCATGCAGACCAGAGAAAGTGATTATGCGGAAGAGGAAATCCCTTTACACCCTTGCTGTGTTTGACCGAGCATTGTCATGTTAAAAAATGGTTCCTGGGAGCCCCGTCGTGAGTGCTAACACGTATGAGTTTGATCGAATGAGTGGCACGTTTACAGCAACTGTGGTACGAGATGACGCAGGATATCGTAGGAGACTGTTATGTCTCAATGCCCAAATGTTTCGCTTCAAGTACATCGTACATTCACGCTAGAGGTGGCTTAACAGGGTACTTAAACCTCCATTCATTCGAGATTTTTCCAACCATAAATGATCAGTTTGCTTTAATTTAGTAATCACTTTCTAATGTCAATTTTATTATCAAAAATTTAGCTTCATTCTGGCAATTTCTTCTTGGTGTAGCAATTTTAATGGCCAGTAGTGTATCTATGTACACTTATATATGCGTATATACGTCGACTATACACGTATATACTCAGAAACTCAGGTATGCACATATATACTCGAGATACATGTGCAAACACGCAAATGATGTTCGTTTTGCGCGTATATACTCGCATATACACGTGACTCGTATATACTCGTGTAGACACGTATACACTCCTGTAGGCAATCACGTAAACATGCTTATACACTTGTGTATACACGAATATACTTGAGTAGGCACATGCATGCATGTATCTGACGTATACATGTATTTATTCATATATGAACATGTTTACTCTTGTTTAAACGACACGTATATACTAGTGCATACCCGCATATACTCGTACATGTACTTGTAACTATAAAAATAACCAAAATATACAAATAATAGGGTTATTTGTAACAGTTTTGTAGCTGTTTTTAACTATGACCACTTTACCCCATGCTATGACCACTTTCCCCCACCCCATGGGGTAAAGTGGTCATAAATACAAAGGGAAATGAAAATGTTATAAAACTACTTAAATCAATATTTTTTTTCCTGAAATTCAATGTACGTGTTCTTTAATAATGCAATGTAAAATAATAACAAAAAAAATTGAAGTATTTAAAGAATTTATTGTACTTATTATCCACGTAAGTTGAAAACCTACGATTTTATGACCACTTTACCCCACCAGACCCTAGCGTTCATTGTTGACCATTCTTTCATTTCTTCATTCCTCTAAAATCACACAGTCTTACCAGTAAAATAGTTAAGTTACCGGCTCCAGTTCAGTCTTGTCACAATAAAGGATTTTCCTGTATGTTAAACATTACCAACACACATTATCAAATTATCATGCCGTGGCGCGAGTTTCATTGTTGAAACACGCGGGTGACTGGATCATCGGCTATTATTTATATTAGGATTTATCACGTTTACTAATTTTAGTGGTAATTAATGAATATAGGCTTATGATAAATTACAAGATTATTCATATTTACCGTAACATATGCGGGGTGAGTATAAACCCTTGGGCAAAACTTTAAGAGATGTTAAAGAGAAGGATAAGAAGCATAAAATAAAGGATGCAAAAGAGTTCATAAATTTATTACACAAAGACGATTTTACAGAACATTTTAAAGCAGTTGTTAAAATTTGCGGCCTGCAGCTGTAATACATTCATCGCAATGAAAATGCATTCACTGTCGCAATAACGTGCCATTTTGCTGATTTTCATCGATCGCTTCGTCTTTGTTGCGACACGTGTTTTAGAGTTAGTACATACCATAACTTTTAACAACTGCTCTTAACCTTTCTTAAAAACTAAAATATTGTGTAAAATAGTCTTTGTGTAGTAAATTTGTGATCTGTTTTGAATTCATCAATTTCTAGTTTTGTGTGCATGAAATGCGTCAGCACGGCTTTTGCCACCAAATGTTCCTTATGATTATCGCTTCTTATCCTTCCTTTGCCCAAGAGTTTACATTCGCCCTCTATATGTAATGTGTGTTGTGCTTATTAATAAAAGTTATACCACGTTAACTAAAACTTATTGACGTAATATTTTTTCGTGGATTTAAAAAAAAAGTTTTTTTTTTAATTTTACAAACCTCTAGCCTAACTAAACTTTATTGAGGTTTGGATTGGCAGCATAACTTCAGTTCAAAAGTTATAGGATGTTTAAAAAACACTACCTTGCACCCCCGCAATATTTGGACAGTATTTTCCAGAAAATATTGACTATTTTAGTGCAATAATAATTTAATAAATTTTCAAGAAATTCAAAAAAAAAAAGGGTAAAAACTAGATTTTCCAACTGGAATAAGGTTTAAAATATTTACCACCCCAATTTTTCAGTCACATGGCGGAATACGCAGCTAAATTGAGTGAGAATGAACTGCCATCTGTCAACGGTTCTGGTAACGAAATTGTGGGCCCGTTTCGTTACTAGCGTAAAAAATAAAAATATTTTTTAATGTAGCTATCCCTCTCTTTATTATTGAACAATAACAATGCTCATTGCATATTTGTTGCAATTTCGTGCTCATTTTATACTTCCGCATGTTCATTTTTTTTTTCTTTTTTTATTAAAATGAAGTTTAAAATATTTTAGCATTACATTGCATAAAACTACCAGTGTCTCATATTCAGTAATTATATATACATACATATTTATTTCGAACATTTCTTTGTTTCCGCTCGTTACACTTTCAAATTAAATTTTCTGAATAGAGGTATGAGCTTTTAATTAAGAGATGGCTGTGACACGCTGTTAGAGGACAGACTAACCAATCGGTTACATTGGTTCAAGAGAGCTTTGGATCTATACTGCCATGCGCAGGTGAAGGGCAGTAACTGCAAATTTTTCATGTTTTTTTTTTTTTTTTTTTTTTTTCTTTTTGAGCAATCACGATTGCGTATTGTTCTCATTTGACTGTTTTTGGCGTGCTATCATTTTATTTTCTCACCGCCACCTTCCGCACCATCACCGGCGACCGGCTCCTCACGATGCTGCTCCTACAACGAATGCAGTCTCCAGGTTGCATCCATGTCCTACACACATACATACACACACGAATGCCTACATAATCACACACACATATACACATACCCCCCCACACACATACACACATACCCCCACACACACATACACACATATACACAAACACACGCCTACACACACACACGCTTGCACAAAGCTACACACACATGCCTGCAACAGACACAAACACACACCTACACACACACATACCCACACACACACATGCCTGTACACACGCAAAAAACACGTGATTGCGAAAAACATAATTTGATTTTAAGATGTCAAAATCCAAATTATTTTTTTTATTTTTTTTTTTTTTTTGCATTTTTGTCGTCTATCGTGCGTTATCTATTTTACAAGCTCGCTTATTTGGTTTCCTCTATTAAAAAAAAGTGCGAAAAAGACGTCTAATTCCAACATTTCCCTATTGTTAGTATTGAATCCAAAATGCGTTTCTACAAATATCTCGAAAACTCATTTCTGCAGATACTGCCGTTTACCTGCACACGCAGTATAAATGTTTCAAGTATTTGGAAATGAGTAAAAAAATGTCTCTAGCTGCTCGACGTAATAATAGCTACTAAGAAGTTCTGTAAAACACCACTTTGAAAAAATCTAGCAAGATAACTGATTTCTTAAAGTAATTAATACTAGTTTAATGAGAAAGATTTTCTGTGACGAACTCATGTCATGCCTCTCTTGTTTTAAATTTAAATTAATGAAATCTTCTCCTTATTAGACTGAAATAGACAAATACCAATCAGCAACATATCTGGAGCTTAGCTACCAGTTTTCGTCGGCGTGGTTTTACAACATATACTGTAGAAAGTAATCTTAGGGAAAGAAAAGTAAGTGTACTTATAAAAATTTTGAATAAAACACTTTTGAAGTTCAGATTCTAGGTAGGCTTCCATTGAAATTTTTTTCTAACTCTTGCTGTGCAGTAGCACGTACCAGGGCTACTAGTACTATCTCTTGCTCCAAGACAAAGGAGCGGTTATCCTAACATTTGCACTAGATATCTGGAAATGTTTTGATTCGGCACTTACACCCCTTAGCTTCTCACTGCCTCAATTGATGTTCGATCGAAAAATGACATTATTGATCAATTCACGTATTTAAAAAAAAAAAATACGTAACTCGTTTGCGTTTTTTCTCGTGTTATTATTTCATAAAATTGAAGTGTAGCTTTGTATTAGAAGGAAGGACCATACTGCACTGTAAAAACGATTCAGAAACGTTCCTGGAAACTAATGGGCAGCTGATATGCCCAATTTCTACCAGTAACATATCTACTGAAAAATTCAGAAACATCCCCTTTTAAAGCCAGTCGTGTCTCAGGGAAATTAGAGTAATTTTTAGCAGGTATAATATAATAGCTTGACACCTTTCTGTTTTATTAAGGAAGTTTCAAAATAGTATTGCAAACATGGCCAAAGCTAAGACAGAATTGCAAACAAGTGTCATGCACTCACCTGTAATTCTTGCAAAGACATGGACTCATTCGCTCCCTTTGGGAGCTTAATCAGTCTGGATAGGCCGTAATCAAACTGAAGACGATGCACTTTATAAATACGCTCAGTTCATCTTTGAACTGGGAGCAAAAAAATATTTTTCACAACAGTGAAAAGTCTGCATTTCTACAACTTGTAGAAATTCAGGAAACTTTTTGGCAATGACTTGTTTTTCCCGGGAAGTGGATAAAAGCCATTGAAATCACGAAAGGTAACACGGATGTACTCAGTAACGTTTCGGAATTTTTTTACCGTGTGTGGTCCTTTTTTTTCCCGATTTCGGAGACCGTGTCCCGAGTTTTTTAGTGAAGATCATTTAATTAATAATGTTTTGACTGTAACGTTTAAATTTAACTGCTCATTTTTTATAAAAATGTAGCTTTAGGAGCGCCGCCCACCTCACCTGTTACGTAGCCTTTCCGTAGGATTATGATATGTCCAATGAGACATCTGTCTTTTCCGCGCAAAACTGAAGTGTTTTACCCCTTTAACTAAATCCTTAACTCAGCGCAAGGTGGCGTATTCAAACTCTAAAATTGCAATGAAAAATGCATCTCAAGGACGGATCCAGAAATTTTTCAAGGAGGGGGCGATTTTCCTTTCTCTCTTATTACGTATTTGACTTGCACCTACTTTGGAGGGGGGATAGAGGGTGCCGCATCATTTTTATTCAAAACTATTAAATATAGAGATTTAGGCAAGGTGGTTCCCGAACCTATTCCTTTCCTTTTCAATTGATATAGTACTTGTAAAATTGCGTTTTAGAACATCAATTTCATAATAATTGCAGTGGAAGGTTTTGAAACCCACTCCCCCAAACATCATCGAAGTTGGTCTAAAATTGCGTTTTTTCGGAATTCAGTTCCGAAACATTACCGGAGGAAAGTCGTTGAATCCATTCCTGCCCACAGTTAAGATGTTTACAATAACGTCTTTTAGGCTTACATTTTGAAAAATGCGCAGGGGAAGGACTCCAAACCCCTCCTCCTAAAACCATTAAAGATTGTCTATAATTGCCATCTCGAACTTGTGTTCTGAAAAGTTTTCCGAGAAGAAGATTCGAACCCGAATCCTTTCCTCAACATATTATCAAGGATGACCTAATCTCTCGTTTTAGGACCTCATTGACGGTGAAAGGTCCCTCAAGGGAGGGGCAGTCGCCCCCATCCCCGTGAATCCCTCTTTGATGCATCTCAACCTTTCTAGCTCCTTTAAATAATTGCACTGGAATCATTCAATTAAATTTTTATCCATTTCTCCTCCCCCGTTTAGTCATAAAGTGTTACAATTCACCATAACCTTCACAGCGCCTTTGTCACATGTCACGCAACTTTTCATAAAGATATTTTTTTTTAATACGTGATGTCACACTTCTTGTTACTCCCTCCTCCCCCTTGCCACAAACTCACAATCCCCCCCCCCTCCCGTCAAAGCATGAAAATATTTGTGATTAGCACCTTAGCCGAAACTTTCAGTTTAATTTATATTATGCGCGAAATTTTTCATATCATTAAATGGCAATCCAAATTAACGAATAAAATGTTCTTTTCACCTGTAGTTTTGTATTAAACGTATTAGTATTAGTAGAGTTCAACTACATATCGAACACTATTTTTTAATTCCTTTTACACATATTGGCAAGCTCCGTTGCGTTACATTCTCTCAAAATATGGAACTCGTCATACGTACCACATTTTGAGGAAGTAAGAAGGCTAGGAGTTAAAAATGTTCGTTTCAGTTTGGCGAAAGTTCTCCAGCAACTGCTAATTCGACACGACAAGTTGAAGTAAGCTGAAAGAATATTCTCATAGTATGTTTCAGAAAATGAAAGATGTTTTTTTTTTTTCTTTTTTGAGAGATAGAAAGGAAAATAATTCCCCGGGAATGCTTTCCAAACAGAATGTTTCTGAAAAGCAAAACTAATCTGAAAACACAGAATGGATGGGGCAATTTTGTTTTAAGTAATTTCTGCTTCTATGAATCAGTTAATACATTTTTTTAAACTCTTTGTTTTACTGTACCGTCGACGTTCGATATAACGACCCTTGCCGGCAGAACAAAATCGTTCCCTATAATGAGAAGTCGCTATAACGCAAATGTATTAGATATTGCATGTAGTGAAGTCATATTTAATGTTATTGGAATAACTTTTACAAGTTTTGCTTCATTTTAGAAGATAATCTAGAAGCTAGCAAAACATGAAAAATTTGACTATTAAAAGCACTATGTTTCGTTACATCTTACATTTTGAAGACTTCATTTCGCTAAAAATTACACGCTAAAAAATTTTCTAGAAATAATTGAGTGAAGTAAGTTATTTTTAAAATTAGATATTATGGTCGCCTTGTTTGAAACATTTTTCAAAATCACTATTCCTCTTCTTATTAAGATAGTGTAGGGTCATTCCAACGTTAGGTGTGTGACTTTTTTACAGCATTTTTTTGCAAATAACAATAAAAACCAGTATAGTATTTTAAAAATATTTCTTAATAGTCTCTATTGGTGTAACAGAAGATATGTAAGAATTCTTGGGTGGCAGTTGTTTTTTTCATAGGATAATTCTTTTTTTTATATATAAAATTTTAAATCAAGCATTACGCGTGTGACTCAGAAAATCTGAAAATAAGCTGTACCTCATATTATTTTGTAATTTTTTGTGAAATTTTAACAAGTAAATGGACAGTATTTTTTGTGCGAGTGTCTAAGTATACTAAGTAAGTATTCCACACAATTTTTTTGTTTCTAAAGCTCGTACAATAGCAATAAAAAATATTTTATTAGCGTTACGTATGTGACATTAGAGCATTATCTATCTGATCGAGTGCAGCAGTTAGGGGGAATTTCCTAATAAAAATATACAATTTACGTCGGATCTTTGCCAGATTGAGCACAGAGGTTCTTTGGTACTCAGGAACTTACAAGGGAATTTTTGTCCCACTGTGGGTGGGCTTTTACTCCCCACGGAGGTTTTCCTTATTCAAACTCAGTTTACATCGGATCTTTGTCACATTTGGTACAGAGGTTATTTGATGCTCAAGAATTTATATGGAGGCATTTTTGCTACGCCCCCTTCATGGAAAGTCGAACCCCTTAGGGGTCTTGCCAGAAAATCCGCTAAAAGGGGATAGTTAGGCCTATTAGTAATAAAAATAAAAAACTTTGAATTTAAAACAATATTCAAAGACGTTTAAATTTAAAAGTTGAAGCATAAAATTGCTCTTTTCTACATATTGACGGGAAATTTTACATTTTTTTTTAAAAATTATTATTTAAGCCTCATTGTTGAAAATGTGCCACTTGACACAAACTTTTATTTTCGAGGTAGACCGTGCAACGCCAGGCAACACAGCTAGTAAACACTTAAGTTGAAAGGATAGATTCACAAAAGAAAATAATAAGATGAAAATAATTTTTATTTGTATACGAGTCAAATAGAAAATCTCAAGCTTATAAATTATCGCGAACTTCCAACACTTTCTTATGTAGTTTAATGTTATTTGGAATGCTTTAAATCATCTGTAGAATTAATTTATCTCATTCTTCTCAAAAATTAAATTATTAAATAATATTAATGCAATTTAAGGTAAATAGAACACTGTACTTTTGATCTGAAAGTACGCAGTTGAACACTTAGTCTAAATTGCTCTTTGGGTATGAAATAAACAATTATTTACTTTGTTCTATTTATTTATTTATTGTTATTTTTTATTATAAATTATTTTTTCAACACTTATTGAGTCTTAGTTTCAGTGCCAGCACACAATATTTTTATTTGAATTATGTAAAAAAAAAATACATTTTTCCCTCACATTCAAACATAAAGACCCAACTCGTAATGAAAACCGTTAAGGAGCGTTACGTGTGTGACATCTTTCAAAAAGTCTCGTTAAAAATTTTCTGCCAAATGTTTGAAGATGAAAGTCAGGTTACATTTATTATGTATTAAGTTAATTTATGATATGAGATATTTTTCTTCTGATCCCCTAATCTGACCTTGGAAGAAAACTTTTGTTCCTTTTACTCTACGTGTGAGACCAATAAAAATGAGATAAATAAATAACTTTGTGCTGAACAGTAAAGTAAGAAAAACAACGTTAAAAAAAAAACACACATTTGCCAGACACGTATTTCGGCGTTACAGGGAACGCCTTTTTCAATGCAAAAAGTAATGAGCTTATTCTTAAAATACACCGCCAGTTCATTTATTCCATCCGAGGACAGCAGTTTCGTGCTTTTTAGCACTCATCAGCCCGGAATAGGAATCACACGAACTGGAGGCGAAAAATCTCTTAAGGGAGCCAAGAGAGCCAAACAAACTGGTAGCTAATGCAGAATTAGCAAAACAGATGAGCGACCGCAGCAATGGTGCGGTTCAACTCAAAGATTGATGGCAAAGCTAAGGTATTTTGTAGTAAGTTACAACTTACTTATGTAACTAATGTAGTAAGTTACAACTATGTAACTTACTACAAAATAATGAACTTATGGATGAAAAGACATCCGACAAAAGAGACCAGCTTTAAATTCCAGCTTTGTCGGATGTCTTTCCTTCCATAAGCTCATTACTTTTTGCATTGAAAAAGGCAAAGGCGTTCCCTGTAACGCCGAAACACGTGTCTGCTGTAATTGGCAAATTTGTGCTTTTTTTAACGTTGTTTTTCTTACTTTACAATAAAAATGCACTTGCGTATTTTTTTTTGGGGGGGGGGAATAAAAACTTATTAAAATTCTTCATTAAAAAAATTTTGAGACATAATTATAGAAAAGCATCTGTGTTCATGATCGTTGATGGTTTTTCCAAAAAAAAAAAAAAAAATTTGATGATAAAGTAAAAATTTGGCTCTCACATTTATTTCAGTAACAATGCTTTTTACTTCCTTTTACAAGGAAAAAGGAAGTATTGTATTCGTGAAAAAATTTTCACTCAAAAATCGACCTTAATTTCCATTTTACTCACCCCGAAAGAATGTTAAGTTTTTTTTTTTTTTTTCGACTCGATCTCACGTGAATAAGTGCCTAAAAACCTACAGACACGCGAAATATCCGTTTTGACGATTCCCGAGTTCATTACAACGAGTTTTCTCGTGACGTCTGTATGTACATATGAACGGATGTGCGTATGTATGTCGCATGACTCAAAAAAGGTATGTCCTAGAAAGTTGAAATTTGGTACGTAGACTCCTAGTTGTGCACCTCCCCTTTTGGTTCCAATCGGATGTTCCTAAGGGGGTCTTTTGCCCTTTTTGGGGGGAAATCATTGTTAATTTCGATGTAAACTCAAATGGTGTTATAATTTGTCGAACACTTGGCGATATATCGCCAGTCTTTTGGTCGCCAAGTTTTGTCACCAACTTAGCGACAAATTTGGTGATTTTTTTTTTTTCTTTTTAAAATCTGATTTCAAATTGGCCATTGTCGGTGATATTTAGAGAGTAAACTATTGATTCACATTAAAATTGCCAGTAATGGGGAAATGACATTAAATTGGAGCAAAAGGAAGTCATGTGATACACACATCAGCTCTTTTTTTTTTTTTTGACAATGTCTGAATGTTATCGAATAAGGCTAAAATTTTATATTAAAATATTTTAAACTCAAAATTTATGCTGGAATTGAAAAGAACAGATATTTCTTTGTCAAAAAATGAGATTTTTTTCTACATTATGTGAAAAAAAAATTTTTTTTGTATGTCAGGACCACTTTTCGTGGATATGCGTTTAAAGCACTGAAAAAAATATTCATGCCAAACACAATATTGTGTGGCACATCATTCTTCAACATTTGTTTCAATGCTATTTTAATGTTTTACTGTAACCAAAAAATATCCTTTTTAACCAGGCACATAAATAAGCAATTACGTACTTCATTTAACCCTTAACGATCTAGCAGCAATTAAAATGCGAGGTTATGTTTCTAGTTCGATGTCTGAAACGGTAAATCGGGTGAAATGCTGCAATTAAATCTCCGAACTCTCTTGGGAGTCATTTTGTTCCAATAATGACGTCATAATTCAGTACTGCGCAGCTGTTGCCATCTGCGAATTGCAAATTAAAGGGATATTTTACTACGGCTTTCTTTCAGAACTTCTTTATGCAGTGAATGCATCTTTAAGCCTTTTGTGAAATACAAGCTCACGAAACACAGCAATACTGAACAAATGTAACTTTACGTTAGGTAAATTATCAATTGTTGGTATCTTATACGGTGACTTGGCAAATTAATTGCTTAAACTTCTTTTTTTTTCCACTGCTTTCGTACTTGGCTGTATGAAGCTCCATTACTTGCAAATTTGTTTTTTAAGTACTATTTCTTGACAAGGTATAAATACAAGTAAACGAAACAAGTTTTTTTTTTTTTTTTTTTTTTCAAGCATGTACTACAGGGTGTCCTGAAAAAGGCTGACTGTTTTCAAAAATTTATAACAGGAGAGCGGTTAATGATAGAAAACAAATTCTTGTAGAAAATTCATGTGGTGGACGTTAAATTTTTTCCCTCAGAGTTCCAAATTTTAGTTCCAAAATGTTTCAATAGGTGAAACTGCACATAGTAAACCGGCAAGTCGGAAACGAAAAATTGAAATTCACCAATTTTTCCTCCGATTGCGACATGGGATTACAGCCGACGAGAGTTTGAAAATATTGTTTTGTTCTTTTGTTCATTATTTTCGAAAAATTTTGATGTAGTTTTCTATTTTTTTTTTTTAAATTTACGGGCTTACTCTCTGCAGCGCCATCTTTTGGCCAAACTTTCAACTAAAATTTGGAACCTGGGGGGGGGGGGGGTAAAATTTACGGCCCACCAAATGAATTTTCTGCAAGAATTGCTTTTTTATCATTTACCGTTCTAATGTTATAAATTTTTGAAAACAGTCAGTCTTTTTCAGGACACCCTGTATATTTCTTAAATAAAACAGCGTATATTTTGGGGGACGTTTTAGGTTGATAGCACATATAATAAGATTTTTATTAATATCTAACTATCGATTTATGTAATCAATGGAATCTGTAGAACGATTCGTAGTTTGAGTTTCAGCCGCTTAAATACACGAAAGCTTTCAAATAACTTTGAAAATATGAAACTCCCCTATTTATAGCAAAGCTGAATCACTTTTTGTTATAACAGAGCGAAAGTCAAATTATTGTCAAAAATGCGTTTAATGTAGTTTTATATTGTTTGAAGATAGACACAATAAACTGGTAAACATCATGAATTCTGTTAAAGGGGCGAGAATCAATTCTTGATTTTGTTTAAAAGCCATGAGTTAGCTAAAATTGCCAGAACAGGCGTACCTAGAGTTTACTCCTGCCTGTTTGTTGTGGAATATGAGTGGGTTTTTTTTCTCTCTCTTTTTCCTAATTGCCATTAGACTCTTGTCTGCTAGCTGATCATTACTGCTGCGGTTGCTGACGTATTCTCATGTCAGCTCTATTACCTAACTTCGTGCAGTAGTTCATTTGGTTAATTATCAATCGTTTTTAGCCTACTTTCCCAGTAAAAGTCAGAAAAAGAAGAAAAAAGCATGAAAGAAGGCTTAATGCATCTTAAAAATATCGCAAAAAACAAAAAAAAGTCAAAAAAAAAAAAAAAAATAATTAAATAAATATTAAAAAATTAAAAATTGGAAAGTAGGGTATTGAGATGGGGAAAAATGTCTGTCGGTCTGTCTGTCCCCCCCCCCCCCCCAATAACTTTTGAATGAATAGTCCGATTCGAACAAACTTTTTTTTGTTCGAAAGATCTCGGCGGGCGAGGACACCTCATTCCCATATTTCACTTTTTGATTGGAACTATTTTTTATTCAATTCTGAACAGTTCAAAAAACTTAACATTAGCGCCTACGGGGAAATTTAAGGCAATTCCGAACTGTGAGGCGAATTTGCTTCAAACAAACTTTGTAGGAAAAAGCTTTTGATGAAAAACTTGTATATAAAATATCTTTTTGATTTGAACAATTTTCCGTTCAATTTTGAACAGTTCAAATCCCTTAACATTAGCACCTACGCCTACAGGGAAACTGAAAGTCAATGTAGATTCCGTACTTGAAGGCGGGTTTTTTTCAAACAAATTTTGTTGGAAATAGCTCTTGACGACAAACTACAGACTTCGACTCCGAGAATTTAGGGGCACTTGACTCCGACTCCGACTCCTATGCCCGACAATTAATCGGACTCCGACTCCCCGACTTAGACTCTGACTTCGTAGCTTTGGCAAAAATTTATACACGTAGGACAAATGACTGACTCCAATTCTTAGATATTCGACTCCGACTCCTTTACCCCAAAATGAGATTGACTCCGACTCCGACTCCGCAGCTATGGTTCTGACTGTGAAATAATTATTGTTGATTTGACTTGTTTTTATTTTTTACGCTTAAGTTTTAATTTAGGTATTCAGTTTTCGGCGAATAAACTCGAAGGCCTTTTTTTTTTTAACATAAAGATATGCGCAGACGATTTTTTTTTTTTTTTGACAATGAAAATTATTTCTTTGAGTTTACATTTTATTGTTTTTATTTATTTTGGTAAGTGCATTAATTCATTTAAAAAATTGTTTTTGGCAACAGGGGAAAAAGAAACGATTTTTTTTTTGTTATGATGTATTTATTTTAATGAGCTTATTAATTTTAATTATTATTTTTTCGTTTTGAAAGCTGTTAAAGATTTTTTTTATTGGAAAAAAGTGTAATAGCTGCTTTGTTTAAAAGTTGCTGCTATTTTTTTTTTTTTTTTTTTTTTTTTTTTACGCATTTAATTTTTTTAGATGAGTGAGGAATATTTTATTCCTAGAAATCAGCTTAAAGTATTTTTAAAATATGTTTGAAAAAATTTGCGATTTTAGCTATTTTTGAGAATATTGATCAGGTACTAAAAAGTAGTATGGGTATACGGGAAAGTAGGCTCGTCTAGTTCTAGACAGAACTTCTTGTTTATTGTACCAGTCTTTGTCGAAATTGTACCTCTATCTTACTGATTCAGGGAAATTCTATCAAGTTTCTCAATACTTCCTGTTTTTCTTAGCTGAAACCTCCATGAGTTTGAGCATGCGTCAGGTCTACTCTGATTTTATCAAAATAGGGGTAAGGACCCGGAAGTAAAAGGAGGTACATTTGAAAGGCAAAATAACGTGTTCAGCAGTTCTTCGAAAACCATGTGCACACTTAGTGTTAGAAATTAAAAATTGTGTTTCAATGCAAGTCAGACACATTGTTCTTTCTATCTTCTATTTATGTACCGCAATTTTGAAAACAAATTTCCAATTTGTTTATTAAAAAAAAAACGTTATCTAAAGTCTTTCACTTTGCCCCCACATTCCTCCCCTTAAAAAAAAATTTCATACATAGATGAAATGTATCCGATTCTAATCAAATTGAATATTATACTTCAGGAAACATTCGCACAACACGGAAATAAACGTAATATTCCCTTATTAACTTCAAAGCGACTAACTGCACATTTAATGTGATATTACATTTATCAGTTTGATGCAAGGAACAGTAAATTTCGTGAAATGCCGTAATTAAATCTTTGAACCCTCCTGCGAGCCGTTACGAAGTGCTAATGACTCTGTAGCATCGTAATGGGTTGATGTTAGATGTAGGAATTCAAAAGAATGAGCTACTTGTTCGTGGGCTGCTTTGATTGGGACAGTAAAAATAGAGTTGTGATTTGGAAGTTCCGTCCAGTTGGGGTGCGCTGATTATTATTCATGTCGCGAGTCGAAGCTCTTTGCTCTAATTAGAATGTGTGTGTGAATGTGTCTATGGGAAGATATACGATGGGTTGATCAGGATTGGTGCAGTCGAGATTGTTATGCAGTAACAAAAATTTGTTTATGTAGGCTTGGATAGGTCTAGCTATTTATTTCAGCTGACAAATAATGTCCAACTGAGATCTCAAAAGTTGCAAAGTGATGTAATCTTCTATTTTAGAAAAAGATAAATGCATATATATATATATATATATATATATATATATATATATATATATTTGTTAATTAGAATTATGGATTTTGTTTTTATGCGTCGCACTTCGGCAAGTGACACAATTCAAATTGGAAAAAAACGTACTAGCTACTAATTTAAAATCTAAATTTAATGCTTTTTCTTGCTTATATAATCATAAACGACACATCGTTAAAGTTTCGTAATTTAGAAGAAAAATTTTCGAACTTTAAGTATGGGCCTTACCAACTTAGGCAGCAAAAACTAACCAATGAACATCAATTAATAAATTCTTTCCGCGAATTGTATATTCGAGACTAAATCGCTTAAAACTTTAGTTTCAAATAGCAATTTTTGCATTTTTCGCAGTAGTTTATGTAAAAGTTTGATTTATTTCTATTGCTGTTTTTTTGTTTTTTTTTTTTTTTTTTTTGTTTGTTTTTGAGTTGTATCTCTTTCCTTGCCGGGGTACGATATGTTCTATTGTTTTGAACCAGAACGACCCAATTTTAAGAAACTATGACTACAAAGATTTTAATCTGCTTGGATCAAATTAATGTGTTGGTAGGAAGGGAAAAAAACAAGGCTGCAGAGTCGTAGAATCGAACTGTTTTTCAGGTAAAGGAGTCAGAGTCCATAGTCGAAATCTTTAAAATGCCCAGAGTTGGAGTCGTTGCTATTCCCTCCGAGTTCTTAACTCTGCCAGTTGATGAAGAGTTACGTCGGAGTCGTGGAATCAAAGTTAGACTGACTGTGGGTAAAGGAGCCGGAATCGGAGACTGAAGTTCCCCGAGTCGGTCAATTTCCCCCCCCCCCCTCTGCGGAGCCCTAATAAAATCTTGAATTTCACGCAGTTGCTGGCAAATAGTGCTGACGATCTTTTTCACCTTCGACTTCAGATTTTGTGAAGATGGCGACTAAGCAATAAAAATTGTTTGGTCTGTTAACGCTTTGACCGTAGTATTCTAAAGTTAAAAAACCACTCACAGATATGTGAATGAAAAAGACACTAAAACCTTGAAAAAGGCGATAAGATTAAAAATATTTGCACCTGACTAAAATATTGAATGAAAGTATATTTAGCTTTATTTTATCATTTTATATTTCACGCCTCACTTCAAATTCTTCTTCGTCCATCTGGAAGTCCCCCCCCCCCCCCGTTGAGAAAAGCTGTTTAGAAAGTAAACTCTGGTTATACTACTGTCATATATATATCCATTACTAGCTGTACCCGCACGACGATGCCCGTGCTAAGAATTTAAAGGAAGTGCGTTGAATAAAAAAATCCACTCCCCCCCCCCCTGTTTTTACGCCAAATTAAGTACGCAAATATGTAACATAAAATAGATGCAGCGAAACGTCCGGCGGAAGTGACCGCACTGCAGAAACCCACCCAAAACTCTGGCGAAACGAACTCTGGCCGATAAGCAATTGCGATTAAAATCATGGTACATCTAGGACAAAAAGGAAATTCCGCACCCCGTATGAAAAATTTAACTATAGAAAAGCTATCGTCTGAGAAAAGGAAAAAGAAATCTAGAATTTAAAAAAATATCTCCCCTCCCCCCTCCCCGTCTGATGTCAATTAATCAGTAATCATATTTTTTAACTAAAATGCGTGAACACCCTTTGAAAACCTAATTGCAATCTTTTGAAATCTAAAATATTTTGCGAAATAAACAAATAATCCGAAACTTCATTGTTTATCGCCAAATTCGCCAAGCTACTTTCAAATTAAAAAGAAAATCAATTAACATTCGCACAATGAATTTAATAAAAATGACAACAGCGCAATAACCAAATCAAGAATTCACTGGTTCTACTATTCGAACGCAACCGTATACCGAAGATGATGTCACTGCAGAAACAAAAATCAAGTTTAGCCTTGAAAATTGGCTCAGTTAAGATCGCAATTAGAGAACCGCTTATATCTCCTGTTTTAATTAATTGAAAGAAATGGAACAAACATCATCTTATTTGGAAAGGAAAGCTCTTTCCAACGACAAATAATCTTAAGGAGTGGGGGCATTTGCCCCTTAATTAGGCAAAAAATGTGAAATTTCAGCTTAATTAGTTAATTATGAAAATCTAATTAGAAATTTAGAATTTGGACTTCGAGGTGCAGACCCAAGAGGTGCAGAATTTTGTGCCAAGTTTCGGGGCTGTAGGTGCTATGGAGTTTTCTAGCCATCGGGTACAAAGAAAGAAACGAAGAAGCACCGTCACCTTTATGCATATAGATACAACTAGCTGAGTTGCCTGGTACAGCGTTGCGCGGGTTACCTCCAAAATAAAAGTTGTGTCTAGTGACTCATGCTTAACAACTAGACTTAAATAAAAGAGGGAAAAAGCAGAAAATTTTCCATCAACGTGTAGAAAAGAGAAAGTTCATGATTCAAAATTTAAATTTAGACCTCCTTTGTTAATTTTTAAAAATACAAGAAAAAAAGTCATTGTTAATATTGGTCGTAAACTTTCTGTTTAACGACTTTTCTTGCAAAAAATCACCTTTAGGGGTGAAATTACCCTCCCCCCCCCCGACTCCTACCCCCTAAGGGAGATTTTCGCTCACCCCTTCTCATTAGAGCAAAAAAACCTATGTGAACTTTGGAGCATCAAAAGAGCGCTGTGCCAACTTTGACAAAAATCCGTACGAAGCTGGATTTACTTAAGTAATATATGCGCACACACAAACAGCAATTTTATCTATTGTGCATTCATAAGGAGAACTTCGACACGCCTTCCCGAAAGCAGAGCTAATTTTAGCGCGGGGGTGATCGCTACCGCTTGCATTTGAGATAACCCTAACTTTGGCGGCCATTTAAATTTGCGAAAATGTCTATGTGTTCTTTAATTTCGTTTCTAGCTTCGCGTAATTGTCGTCTACAGGGAATCTTTACCTTTTAAACTGAAAATTTCAGAACTATAAATATTGTATTTACAAAAAAAAAAAAAAAAAAAAAAAGGTATTTTGTTTTCCAAATGAAACATTTCTATTAAGGATAGGCTTTCTGAATTTTGAACGATATCTTTTTAAACACTTACGTCCTATATTCGAAATTGCAAGTGCGCTGATAAAAAAAAAAGGGGGGGGGGCGCAGAAAAATTTCATTGCCACACAGACTGTGGCATTGAAATGCTTAAGGGTTGCGTTCTTTTTGAAGACTTAGTATATCTCTCTCCACCTCCCTCTCTCTTTTCTTGAAGGGGGGGAGATGACTCAGAAGCTCTCAGGGGCTGGGTTTTTGATGCTTCTGTATAGATTGTACAAAATTTCAGATCATATAGAGTGGATATACAATCAGTAGATCTACAGTAGCAGTTATTTTTAAAAAATGCTGAAAACATTATTCGAACAAAAGTTGCTCCCCCCCCCCCCCAAAAAAAAAAAACCCCTGATTGAACCAAAGGCGGGGACTAGCCAGTTGTTCCAGAAAGGATTTACATGTGAGAAATAAAAGTAAATGAGAAAAAAAAAATTCAATCTGTGAAATATATTAATGCAATTGACTATTAAAATCAAGATTATTTCTCTATGTATTGCATGAATGTTAATGTTTAGAAATATGTAATTATTTTCGGTGCTTTATAAAAAGTGACTTTGGTTGGAATACTGTTTTAAAATTATAGGTTCATCGGTAGGGCCGTCTTAAGAGATGACGAGTACACCCAGGGCGAGTATTTGCCAGCGCGGGGGGGAGGGCTAATTAACTTCGTTTCTATGGGGGGGACAGAAATGAAATTAGATATAACACTTCAGTACAACAGTAGCTTAACGTCCACACGGATTGTCCATAAAGGATGTTACACTTCACCTTACCCTCTCCCCTCGTCACATCTCACGCAATGTTCGATGAACATATTGCTTTAACGAACGCTTTTATTTGAACCAAAATGTGTGAAGTCACATTTCTTGTGATCCCTTCCTTCCCCTTTGAGACTAACTATCAAAAGTTCATGAACCCCGAACCCTCCCTCCCTACCCCTTTCAAGCGTAACATCATTTGTGAACGGCTCCTTAGATTTGCTCTAAGTCACCAAAATCGCACTAATAATTGTTTTAAGGGAAAAGACCGGCTCCCCCCCTCCCCCCGGATAGCGCTAGTCACAATATTTTTAAGATCATGTATGTTATTAACAAAGAATCATATTGCACCCCGGCAAGGAAAGTGACACAATTCAAAATTTGGAAAACCGCACCGGCTACTGATTTAAATTCTAAATTTAATGCTCTTTCTCGACACAAAAATCGCAAAGTTAGCTCACCTAAATGGTGCGGAGGGGGGGGGGGAGCAATGTGCGATACGTTGAACAACTGAATAGGTTGACTATAGCAACGTTTCTTGCTAAAAATTACACCTTTTACATTCAGAGTCGAGGACGGATCCAGAGACTATTCAAGGAGGGGGCGATTAATTTCACACTTTTTCCCTTTTATAAATTCGCAAACCTCCGCTCCCCCCCCCCCTTCCAAACACCATGAAAGATCGTCTCACTTCAGTTATTTTGGGAGGGGCGGGGGGTACACTTCCTTTTCTATAAAATTGTGGAGGAGTGTACCAAACCCCATCCATTACCTTATCGCCATCAAAGGTGTCCCATAATAGTTTCTATTTTTTGGGGGGTGGGGGGGGAAGAGGACTCCAATTTTCGAAACTTTCCTGAGAAGAGAACTTGAACCCTATAACCCTATTTAATATCATCTAAAATTGAGTTTTTGGAACTTTGAAATACTTCCTATACAAAGTTCGGATCCCTATCACTAAAGTGTTAAGATATGTGCTACAATTTCATTTTCCAGACAGCAAGAGCTTCGTCAAACTATTGAAGATAGGCTAAAACAATTTTCAACTTTAGTATCAAAAATATGCCGTGGAAGAGTTCTGCATCTCGACCCAAGGAGGGGGCGATCGCCCCCATCGTCCCTCCCTTGTATCCGCCCTTGTTCGGAGGTGTATTAGAATACGGGCAACAAACTTTTGCCTATTTTATGAACCCCACACGTAACGCTGTTCCGTAGAAGTACTGGAAGAACTGAATTACTTTTAGAGTAATCGAAAAAACTTAACAAAAAAAAGCGTATATATTTTTTCGTATTTACAAAAATAAATATGTTAAAACAGTAACATGAAACGTTGTTTCAGGCACTTATTAAACTATTCTGTAGATAACAACACTGGCAGCTTTAATTTTTGTTTTGTTCCTTTTTTCATTTCTGAGGAATAAAAGCCATATTGAAAAAAAAAAGTACTAAAGTATTTAAATGTGTCACACAGAGTGCAACTTACCTACTGACGCTTCCAAATCTGTTCGTACGCTTTAAATGAGTGTGGTTAAAAATGAAGTGCCTAGGAATTGAAATAGTAGTTCAATACTTTTTCATACTGTCTCTACATGATTACATCAACCCAACATTTTTTACAAAATATTGACTGTTAATGAGCCAAAAACGAGGTGACATAGAAATATTTTCAGAAAAATTCGAAATTAAAGTTGTCTGTCGTTTTCTTTTTTTATTATTGTTTCAATGCAGTGGTTAAAAGATTGTTTGGTATTAATTTTTGCTTCTTTATTTCACAAATTCTACGTATCATTTTCAAAATGGGTCGAATTCGCAAAGAAACAACAAACGCAATTCGAAAATATATTAATTCTTCATTATATGCGAAGTAAAACAGTTCGAAATATTTCAAAAGTAGTTCATTTATCCCATACTACTGTGTAATACTTAAAAAAAAAACGCTTTAAAGAAAATTAGATCGAAAATAAGGTGAGAAATGGTTGACCAGCAAAGTTAACAAAATGCGCTCAGAGATTTATAATTAGAAAATGCGTTAAAACCCACGTTTGAGTTCTGTGAAAGTTTCAGCATAATAGAATGAAACATTTTCGTTCCAATTTCACCTGTAACTGTTCACCGTGTTTGCAGAAAATGTTTAGTTAGTTTGAAAAACAGAAAGTTTAGGATTTTCTTTGCAAAATCGATGATAAATTAACCCGAAACGTATAGAAATCCACTGCAAATCTTAACAAATGTAGCACACATTTTCTTCGAGAGAGAAGGTGCGAAGTGATTTCTTAGAAAATTATAGAACACTTGTGTTCTTTCATTGCGATAACGATGGCCAACTGGCAACCTTTCTCAGTGTTGGTCTGAAGCCTCATCTCCAAAAGACGCATATAGAATCTTCCGATAACACGTGTTGGGGGCATGGCCAAGTCTCAACTGCTGAAAAACGGACAATATATACGTAGATTAGATAGATAAATAGACACATGTATATCGTACTTTTCTGTTCGTTTAAAATATTTTTGCAAATATTTGCTAATAATACTCTTTTCAACTCAGGAACAACGCCTGATCAATTCATGAGCGTAAAATTCCCCATTAATTTCGAAAAAGGCATTTAGCAAATAAAATACGATATAAATTCATGCAGTAGAACTGGGTTTTTTTTCATTACTACTCTTTCCTCACTACCTGAATAAAACAAACTAAAGAATTCGTCTTGTCGAACGATACAAAATATTCTAAACTTACAGAATCAATGAAAAGTTATCTCATTTCGTGTTCAATTACATTTTATCAACAGCACTTTAAGCAACGCTTCCAGGGAAATCGGGAGAATAAACGAATTGTGTGTGCTACACTTCATCAAAATACCCCCGTTAGGTTACAATGAAGTTTCCGAGAACATTTGTCAATTAAAGGCGATTATTTTTAAATCCAAGTGTAATTATCTTTCGTATTTTGTTTCAGTTTATCGTGTGAGCTCGTTACCGCAATTTCACCTCCGGTGACTTCGTGCTTTTATTTCTAAAAGTTTAAATCGATTATTTTTCAACCAATGGACAATGTACATTGAAATAGGCAACATGAGTTTTCCGATGAGTTGACTTCAACCTAATTTAATGCAGATACTTTTTGCATAGGGACCGTGGACCGAAATAAGTAAAAATATTTCATCCGACAATGACAAAAATTCTAATTTCGTCATATTGAAACCAACGGTATAAATTTGCAGCGGATTCGATTTGATGCTCAGTGCAGCCGGTAGGTGAAAAAGGCGAATATGAGTGCATTTATTAGCTCGTAGCATAGGCGCTCATATGGAGGCAAGAGGGGGCTCAATCCCCCCCCCTTAAAAATTAGAACTTTCTTCCTTTTAGTACTTTTTTCTTTGCAAAAATGTAAAAACATTTCTTCTCCAGCCGTTAATGAATAAGTTATTAAAAATTTTAAATTTTAATAACCCTAATCTGTATTGAAATCGTTTTCCATGGAGAAAATATCCTGCTAAACCAAGGGCAAAATATCTGAGCCCCCCTTAAAGTTTTGCATATTAGCGCCCATGACTCATAGCGATGCCAGTTTGCCAAATTCGAACCAGAGATACTTGAAATAAACTGAACACGTTCATCCATTCCCCCCCCCCCCGTTAGCCGCATTCTTATGGAATAGTTTATCCATAACTAAGCCAAACAACATTAAATACTGGTGGCGGAATAATTTTTTTGCTTAACGGCAAAAAGGCTAAATTTTTCATGTTGAAAAAAGACAATATATATTTTCGTGTAGCTTTGGCCATGGTTGTTCCAACGCTTCCTTAGTAAATCAAGAAAGTTCAAATCAAATAATCTATTTTTTAGAAGGTTTACGACTGTCTTTAACAGGAGAGATTTTCCAATACTTCAGAAAGGTTACTGACTTTTATTGGAAAATGTTCCTGGTTTTTGCAAGATATGTTACTGGTTGAAATTGGGCACATCAGCTGCCTATTATTTTCCAGGAACGTTTCTGAATCGTTCTTACAGTGTATCTTTTCATCCATAAGCTCATTTCTTCTGAATTGAAAAGGGCGTTCCTTGTAACGCCGAAATATGTTGTCTGCAGCAATCTGCAATTTTGGGCAATAAAACGCTGTTATCTCTTATTTTATCACATTTAGTGTTCGTAAATTCAATTTAAGAGTCGAATGTATTAAAACTAAGGTATTTTCAAAGCATCTAAAACTATATGTAAGGTCTAACTTGTTGCGATAATTGGACAATGTAATCACTAAAATGTAGTTACTTAAATAGGACTCAACGTCATTTCAAACATTAATTCCACGAGATGCAAGTTTGTCTCGCTTTAATTAATTAATGCTTTAACTCATTGTAGTTTCAATTAATCTTGAATTGAGTAATCAGTGATGATTTGTTCACAACATGTTCTGTAGTAGTTATTATTAAACTCTTTAAATCATACATTTTAACTCGATTTCACTGTAATTGGTAAATATTTTTAAAATCTGAAAATATTAAACATATTATGATTATATAAGACTTCGTTGAGCAGTATTCCATTGAAATGAGGAAAATCAATTGATGCTGTAATGGGTTGACGTGCTAGGTTAAAACAAAAGTCGTCATTAGTGTAATTAAAATTTTAAAAAACCCTGTTTTTTAAGTTGGGGTTAAATCCGGGGCTCCGACATAAAATTTTGGGAGACCTCCCAAAAATGGATGGTCTTATGCCAGAGTGAACCATCATCCATAATGTATAATTTTCAATGAGAAGATTCAAAGTTAGATTAATATAGAAAACTGCATATAAAACATACTTGGGTTCTATGAACTAGGAAAGCAGTACTACCACGTACACTGTTAAAACCAGAAGTGCCACAGGGGTAAAGAATTTCACCCTAGGGTGAAAAAACGGTGACTCAGGGTGCAACAGAGGCTAGGAAGTGTCGTTAAGGTGCTTTTGGTTCCTCAGTGGGTGAACAACGTTAACTCAAGTGCTAAAAGACCATTCAATAGGAGAGCGACTCGTTGCGCATGCGCCCTGACAACAACTCCATCGACAACTTCAGTTTGAATGGCGAACGAAGGAAGTTGCTACGAAATTTACTTTCACATTGAATGAAGTACAAAACTGAAAATTTCGTGGATTAATCTTTGAAACCTCGTGTAAGTAAAAGCATTTGATCATATTGCAGCTCTTAGAGCTTTCGAACATATTTAAAGTGTTTAAAGTATGTTGACAACTGCTTATTATTCCGTTTACCTTATTAAATATTTAATATCTTGCTATTTATATCCTGCAAAACTGTTACCAAAAACTATCTATCAGTACTATCTTGAGCAACAACAACATTAAAAATAGAAACTTTAAATCAGCTGATAATTGAATAGCTAATTCCGGAATAAAAATGCATCGACGCGACGTGAGCAGCCTATATACCAATGTATATTTCTTCTCAATGAAATAACTACGTAGTAAAAACGAACAGAGCAGCAATGGCGGAGGGGGAAAAAAACCGCGTAAAAAGAAATCTCTCTCACTCAGTGTGACTCATGAGTTTCACATCGTGTTTTGGTTAACGTATCCTTCTTAGACATTTTATTGCATGAAGCGAATGTAGTTATCTACTCGTTTTTATTTTTAATCTGACGAAAAACTTGACATTGGAAAGAAGAGCTTTTAAATTAGTATTTATCTTGCACGCATAGGGATACTCAAATATCGAATCTTATAATAAGTATTGACTAGTCAACCCGTGCGGAACTCCGCACTGTACTTCGAATCGTTTCATAAGACATTTCGCTCTTTAAAATTTTCAAAGAAAGAACATTATGAAGAAGAACCGAAAAAAAGTAAGCGCAGAAGAGAACGCATATAATTTAAAGACATCAGTAACAAACCCTCGTGAAATACAACGTTGTGATAATTTGATCATCGCTCACCTTCTTGGTCGTACATATTTTCAATTCAAACATAAATATCATTAAAAGTGTGGCTGAGTAGTGACTCGTGAAAAAGCAATAATTGTGCATGTGAAAAAACAGGTTGTGGCAAATACAGTCCTGCCCATGTGAGCATCTGACGGGAAAAAAAGAAACATTAAAGAGATATTTATTGGCACGGATTCGAATTGGCGCCAGTCTGATTAACAATCCGACACCTCAACAAACCTAGTATGTGCGCCTTCCTTTTTGAAAGCTATTCATTGAAGGAATGCGTAGTAAAAACAGCAAAAAAGCTTTTTGCCAAAAAAAAAATAATAATAATAAGATCATGCTTCCATGTTTTGTCATTAACCAGCAGGATACGATTTAAAATTATTCGTAAAGCATGGAATTTGAATAAAGAATGACGAAGATCTCACGTAGCGATTAAAACAAACATTCTAGAGAAGTAATAAATTAGATTGAAAATAAGTGTTTTTATCTTTGAATATTGAACTATTTCTCATAGAAGGTTGCTTTAACCGTTACGGCTTAAATGCCCGCCCATGTTTCTCTTTTAATCGAACACTTAAAATTCAGAACCAAAACCAGTTGAATTGAGTCCGTTTTTTAAGTGTAATTTTTCGAACGTAGACAAAATGTTTTTTTTTTTCAGCAGAAAGCAGAGGAGTAGAAAATGATTTCTTGCTAATGAAGTTGATAATAATTTTAATGCTTTATATCGTATTCGCGCGAATAAAAAATTAAAGGTTTACTGGGTGAAACTCGTAGTTTTAATTTGGCGTAGTATTTTTTCATTTGTACAAAAGGTCGAACATTGCTATTAGAAACATCTACATTTCAGCATACGATGAAAATGTTTTTCTGCGCAAAAAGGATTTCCTTTAGGTAATTCTAATACTTTTTTATGCTTACATTATGCTGAGTTTTCTGGATGTAGTCAAAGCTTAAAAAAAGGGAAAAACACCTTTCGATTAACAGTCAACTTATCCGAATGATAACTGCAGCCTGCATAAAGGAGTCAAAACACCAAGTAGCATTCCCACTGCATTTATTTTATTACGTGTGTATGTTATGTGTACATGTAATGCGTAATACTAATATAAATTTGATATTATGTCGGACAGCCCAAGCTTGCCCGAAGTTCAGATAGTTTATAGCCGAACGCTCTACCGAAAAAAACTTATCAGTTTAACCGAACAACTAAGTCCGGTGCTTTTAAGCTTTATTAAAATATGAACACACACACACACACACACAGGCTTTTTTTTTTTTTTTTTTGCCGAAAGCGACGTAAAAAATTGGAAAACTGCAATAGAACTTTACTGAAAAAAAAAAATCATAAGAACTGCAGGCATCAAGGTTTTGAAACCGTAAGGGGTGTTTTCGAAAACTTGATTTTTCGACCGTAAGTCTATTTTTCGTTCTTAGCCAGCCTGATAAGTTTTAAAATGAGAGGGGAATAATATATAAGATAAGATATTAAAGAAAAATGGTTTTATTTTTGAAAATTTTTACTATTTGTTACCGCAGGCTGCTTGAACCGTTATGACTTAGATGGCAGCACGTGTTCATCATTTAACAGCACGGTTAAAATACAAAATAAATTAAACTATGCTCTTTTTTAAGCGTAGCTTTTCGAATGTAGTAAAAATGTGATAAGCTATTTGTTTTTTTTTGCAAAAAGAAGAAAAAATATATATTTTACCCTTCAAATTGAGGTAGTATTTTTTTTATTTGTACAAAGAGTCAAAAACTCATTAGAAGAATATATATTTCAATATACGATTTATTATTTTTTTCTGAACAAAAAACAATTCTATTGTAGTCTGAAATCTTAAACCTGTTACTTATATTTTCGCTTACATTATGCTTTAATTTTCTTACCAGAGCCAAAGCTTAAAAAGAAAAACGTACAATTCCGAAGTAATTTAGCACCAAGTCACTTCAAGTTTTCATATCAGCAAGAAGCGTTTCCTTCTTACTTATTCTATTCCTTCATAGTTGTTATTCACTTAACTAAGGGTTTATGTAATACGCGCTATTTCTCTAATTTTTTTGTTGCAGATTGTCCGGACGCGGACCCGAACACGCATTCTCCTGGTTACGAAGGGAACGCTCTGCCGATCAAGCTATTTAGCTCTGTCGGTCATAGCGCAAATTAAAGTTATAAGTTTAACCGAAAGCCTCATTCTGGTTCTTTAAAACAGGTTTTTCGGCTGAAAAAACCAATCTTTAGATCGTGGGTCTATTTTTCGTCAGTAGCCAGCACCATAAACTTTAAAATAAGGCGTAAATCAAAGAAATCGATCAAGAATTGAGGAAAATCTGGCGTAGAAACCAAAAACAGGCTACAGAAATAATATATAAGGATATGTTATGCTCGATTAAAATTTTAAGCGTTAATGAAACGCTTTTATTTTCCCATGATTCTAATCTAATGTTACCTAAAATTTCTGGTTGTTCCGGCAAATGATTGATAAATACCTTCCCTGTTCATTTTCAGTACGGATTTGCAGTAAAAGTTGTCAACAGCATATTAATTACTGAGTAGTCCAAGTGTGAATGCAAGAAAGTTAGTGCACGAACAGACAAATTAAAGTCATGAACACTTCTAAACTATG
Organism: Uloborus diversus; assembly: GCF_026930045.1. NCBI lineage: Eukaryota > Metazoa > Arthropoda > Arachnida > Araneae > Uloboridae > Uloborus > Uloborus diversus. The sequence continues at coordinate 73,315,156 of NC_072738.1, forward strand.
TTCGAAAGTTGAAATGTGATCAAATGCCTTCGTATATATAAATCAAAATAAATAAAACACAATTGTATTCAAAAACTCACACAACACGGGGGGGGGGGGATCTCTATAGGAAGCAATAAAGGTGCCATCTTCCTCACCCAGGGTACCATTTTTCACCTGCGGTGCACGTTAGGTGAAGGGAGCCAGTTTTTCACCCTTGCTAAAGGTGCAATTTCGGCTCTCTTTCGGGTGTCGCTGGTGAACAAGCGTTTCACCCCTGAAAGGTGCCAAACGCAAAAAGGAGTTTTAACAGTGTAATACTTGATATGTTTATATTTAATTAATTTAAGACAGAAGGCAACATTTGCAGCATATTCAAATGTTAAAGTTGGAACTTTAAAAAATCAGTTAGTTCACTTTGGTATAAGATCATCCAAATGTCCTTATTCGGAAAATTTTGTCTGACGATTCGGCAAAAGTCACAGTTCCGTTCAGCAAATTGAGAATTTTTGCCCTCCCAAAAATTTTAAGTTCGGGGCGCCCCTAGGTAAAATGAAACAAACTCAATGAAACAAACTAAAATGAAATTAAACTGTTGGTGAGTGAAAACTAGGTGACATGAAGAAGAGATTGTGAGAGCTCCACGTGAAATAATTTCTAAACCATTGTGTAAAGATCTTACTGTACGGTGCAAACATCTGCAACTTTTCCTGCAACTCCTTGTATTTCTACGGAGAAAAGTTGCTCAGTGATGTCACCGACGATTTCATACAATAGTTGCACCAAGTTGCAGGTTTTATCCAATGAGAATTCTTCAGACTGCATGACGTCAGTGACGTCCGCCAATACTTGTGGTAAACCCGTGAGTGGGTGGAGAAAGTTGCAGGAAGTTATTGCAACTAAAGTTGCACCGTGTAATAAAACCATAAGTATATTCAGTAAATTAACCATAAGTAAAACCATAAGTGTTAGACCGTAATCATTATTTGAAGACAATTTAGAAAATGTTGTTTTTAAAGTTGAGAGATCTTAAATTTTCCTCTCACAGGTCTTTAAATTTGAAGTAACTGGTCACAACTAGTAAAACTTGTCATGTAAAAGATCACTAAAAATATTCATTTATGAATTTCTCTTTCCCAGCTGTTTTTGCTGAATAATTTAGGTGTTTCCATTTACCCCAAAAATATTGTGGGATAGTTGGAAACAACTAAGGTTTCATGCCTCCTACTTTTTAGAAGGTTATATTTTGATGTAAGTTACACTTTTGGGCGTCTTTTACATAAATGCAGGGCATAATTTAATATTTCGTATGTTTTTTCTCTTAAAATGATTTGAGGATTTAACGGGTCAATGCGACCTACGAACCGCAGATTGAGTATTGGTGGTGTTGACTTAAACTGATTGTCTACAGTGCGATTGTCTACCTAAGTCAACCAAATCTAAATACTACATAAAACAGAATATACACTGGTGTGCAAAAATTAAGGACGAAGTCGAAAAATTAGCGTATCATCTGAACGAAGAGGCAGAGCGGACAGAAAGACCAATCAGGAGATTAAGTAAGGTGATGTACGGTAGCACATGCGCAGATATGCAGGCAGACGTAATGGGGGAGTGTCTGAGTAGTAGGGGGACCCGGGGTAAAATGGGTAGCCGGGGTAAAATGGGTATAGTTGTATTTTTCTTGATTTTATTCTACTGGACAACATTTTTTGAAAATAAAAATATATGATGAAAATGTTTACATATCAGGCAACATTTTGACTTGAGGAAAAAAAATCTAGCAACTCATTTACCAGGCTTAGCAACAATTTTATTTTTCAGAACACAAAGCAATGCATTTATAGTGAGTGATAAACTTCTTTCTAGAAAAATTTACAGGAAGAGTTTTGAAAGTTTTTTATTTGGATTTGATAGAAAAAGAATTTTTCTAACAGAAAACTCAAAAAATAAGTAAATTTTAATATTTACAAAAATTTTGTAGTACTTTTAGTTGCACGGGGTAAAATGGGTATAGCCAACATTTTCGAGTTAAAGACATTGAATGCATGAAGATTAAAAAAATTCATTATCTTTGCAAGACAAATGTTAGATATTATTCATCTTTTAAACTAAAGGTATGTTTTTAAAAAGTTTTATAAATAATTACTCTTCATTTATTTGTTGTATTTTGATTACTATAACTTATGCGAATTAGTACTTAAAGATATTATATTTTTTGATTAGTATCGATATAGTTCATGATTACTGTAGGTTAGTAATTTACTGTAAGTTTATTATGTATATGGTTCATTGGTACACATTATAAAACATAGTAAGTATTGATAGCTAATATGCTGCCTTTTTAATTTCCTTTTAAAACCACCAACCCCGTTCCCAGAACATCGACTAAGTACAACCTCACATACAATCACAACAGAATCCTTATGCCTCATAGCAAAGTTGTACTGAATAACTAAATCCTCCTTCTATACCTCTTGGTTCACAGCCATTTTTTAGCACTGGTAAGGAAATGAAAAATTTACAAAAAAAATAAAATAAGAGTCTAAACAAAGGTGGGACATGTTGTAATTACAGAGCAGGTGGCTGCAAGATTGTACACAAACAGGCAAGAGACAAAGAAAAGCAGAAAAAATAAATAAATACGCATAACATAAATAAATAAAAAAAAAACATTAACAATAATTGATAAAATAACTAATGAAGTAGAAGTGAAAACTAGTGGTTCTCCTAGTTGTTAATTCCAGCAATTGGCGACAGGGCCGCTGTTAAATTTGTGGAATTCATAGGTTTAATCACTGAAATCTCAGCTGAAGGTGAATATACTGAGTAGTTTGCTACAAAATCATCTGCCAAATTATCCTATGTGCTCCCCAAGATAGATGACATTGATGTTGTGCAAACATCACAAAGTTGTAAAAATACAACCTCAGCCAAACCGCAAGTCTTTGCCAATGCGCCTTTTGTTCATAAATTTGGTTCTTTAAACATTTTTTGTGGTTGTTTTGGATTAAAGTTTTTATCCTCCAATGCAATTATACGAAATTAAAAAAAAAATTTCTCCATTAGTTAGTGTAGTTCAACTTTAAACAGCATATACCCATTTTACCCCGGTGTATACCCATTTTACCCCGAAGCACGGGGTAAAATGGATATACACAGGGGTAAAATAGGTATACCCCTTTGCACTAAATTTAAAGCAAAAAGTTAACACAAACTATGCCCAAATTAGACCTAAGATACACAATGTATAGAATATTCAACAAAAACACAATTATATTCCATGATATTTCTGCTATGGGTCACTGAAATGAAAAATGCTGTTTTTTATACCCATTTTACCCCGGGTGACCCTATAAAGCATGTTGTCGGTGTAAGATCAGTATTTCTGGCAAAGAGATTGCACGCCGTATAGCAGTTAAAATCACACCGAGTTGCTGCCTCAGCGAGAAATGGCTAATAATCAATCTGTTAGACGACATCTAGATGCTTTTACCCGAGGTCGAATCATTGGGAAGTTGGAGGAAGGTCACAGTGTGACAAGTGTGGCTGCAGAGTTCGGAATTGCTCACAGCATCGTTTCACGACTTTGGAGATAATTTCAAACTACAGGAACAGCTATCCGGGGGTTCAGTAGTGGTCGTCCACGAGGAACCACACCCGCAGATGACCGGTATATTGTCTTACAGGTCAGAAGAAACAGGCGGCAGACAGCGGGAGAAATCGCTAGACACACTACACAGGCGACTGGACGACCGATATCGCGTTTCACCGTGGTCAGAAGACAGCACGGTGGTGGTCTGTTTGCACGACACCCTATACGGTGTATACCTCTAACGCCTGCCCATCGGAGAAGGCATTCTCTGTGGTGCCGGGAACACCGGAGTTGGAGAGACAATGAATAGGGACGAGTACTGTTCACAGATGAGAGCAGATTCAGTCTGAGTAGCGATTCTCATCGCATACTCATCTGGAGAGAGCGGGGAAGCCACAATCATTCCTCGAACATCATTGAAAGGGACTGGTATGGAGGTCGCGGTGTTCTCGTTTGGGGAGGCATCATGCTTGGTAGTCGTACAGACCTTCACATCTTCGACGCAGGTTCAGTCAACGGGACCCGTTATTGTAACGAGATTCTTCTTCCATATGTGCGTCGTTTTAGAGGCGCTATGGGTCCGGAGTTCCTTTTTACGAACGACAATGAACCATGTCATCGCACAGTAGCTGCCGAACAGCTCTTAGAGAGTAAGGATATTGAACGTATGGATTGGCCGGCACGATCTCCGGATCTCAATCCCATCGAGCATGTATGGGATTTTCTAGGCAGACGCTTGGCAGCTCGTACCTTACCACCAGTAACGATTCGGGAGCTTCGATTGGCGCTGCAAGACGAATGGGCAGCAATGCCTTAACAACTCATTGACACCCTCATTCTCAGCATGGGCAGACGCTGTGCAACCTGCCTAGCAGTCGGAGGAGATCATATCTCCTACTAAAGACCGGATGTTTCTTGCTGGACACCCATCACAGGGATGTTTCTGCCTTCAGTCGCATTGCGCTCCATGCTACTTTTTTAATAAAGCTTCTTTTTATCCCTCTGATTTCTCTTTTAGTAAGCGTTGCTTACATTACACATGTCCTTACGTATTGGGGATCTTACGGTATTAAATGTGTTGATTTGGAAAGCTTTTGTACAAAGTTATATTGAAAAAACCGTCTCGTCCTTAATTTTTGCACACCAGTGTATATGTGTGCGTATATATGTTCCCGATACAAATAAACAGTTTGCGTCGATTCTCGGCCAAATTTGGCAGGAAGGTTTTTGGGCACTCGAGAAGGAACGTGGGGAATTTTTTTAACGCGACAAAAGAACCGCACCGTTCATATTTTAATTTTAGGATCCGAAAACGGTATTAAATGGCTTTTTCCACTACAAGTAATTATCTGTTTTTTTTATTTCGGTCTCATTCGAAAGCCCGCAAAAAATACCATTGAAGTAGATTTACTGCCTTCAATTTAAAAATAAAAGGCTGTAAAATCCCCAGGAGAAAAGTTAGAAGCATTTTTAAGTTAAAGAACATCAATATTTAATCGGAAATCTTTCGTCTATCTCAAGCTCAGTGTTATTTAGCGTGAATAAAATCATTGAGAAGTCAGATTTGTTGCCATTTTTTCATGACTGTAAACAAATAAAATTCTTGCTTTTGCATTGAGGTAAAAATTTCTCTCTTTGATTTTTTTCTTTTTTTTTGGGGGGGGGGGCATTACTTTCAACAGAAAATAATCAAGGATTTTTGATTTATTAATGGAATGTTGTGTTTTATTTATTCAGAACTTTTTCGATTATTTATGAATAATTAATTTGACGGGAAATTTTACAGTAACTTTGTTTTTCTTTTTCTATTATTTGAGACTAATTGTTGAACACGCGTCACTTGACATAACTTTTATATCCGAGATAGACCGTGCAAAGCCGAACAACGTAACTAGCAGGAAAATAAATGGGGTTTCAAATCTACCCCATAATTCGTGGAGTAAAAAGGAACACGTTGGGGTAAAGGAAGCATGAGTGCATTCGATAACAAACATTCAAAGAGTCAGATTTTTCATTCCCAGTTTCTCTTAGAAAGTGTATTCTTGAATACAATCCATGAATTGTTATGTCTCAATTCTTCCAAGAGGATCTGAAGTTGAAACATTGAAATTCTGTTTCCCTTCTTCACAACTGACCCCACTTCCAAGCTTCGCTAATTGCACCCGACAACAGGAACAACTCAGAAATACTTGTCAATCCTAATGTAACTAAAGTGCGAGTCTCCTTTCTTAATTAAGTGATGAAATTTAAGCTTCCAGATATCAATGAGACTGCGTCTATTAAATTAAGGAGATTTCTGAATGAAATGTCTGGAGTTTTCAAAAGAGGCTTCCCAGAAACGGAAACCTGTTTTGATGGGATTAAATCCAACTGAATGCGTCTAGATAAAAGAGGATGAAATCGCATTAGTTAAGACGCTATGTAACTAATGCCATTAAGAAGGGCGTTCAATACCGGAAAACTGTTTGGATAGTTAATTTGGTTAGGATTTCATGCGAATGGAAATCGATTCTCTATTTTTACTTCCTGTTGGCGTCTAACACTGAGAAAACTTTTAGCATTCATTACAAGTTGTTACCACATGACGGTATATATTCCTTTACATTCTTGGATGAGATGAAGCATGAACAGCAAAAGTTATCTACCTTTCAGTCCCTGTGCCCCCCCCCCCCCCCTTGAAGATTGATATGACTCCCACGCCCATCCACCCCTCCTCTTCCACTTGCACTAGCACTACTATCATATCAGTACAAGGTCAATACAAGTAGTGCGATCGGAAAAACGGAATCAGAAAATGAAGCTGGCGACAAAAGTGAAAATATTAAAACTATTTACATGTGACTACAAAGCTGAGAAAACTATAGTTAGGTTTACTATGTTTTTTTTTTTTTACATTCATGCCCCCTAGGGTGGTTTCAAAACACATGTAGAAAAAAGTTTCTCTTAGATAACTGGCAACCCCTCAATATTTTTAGACATGTGGATAGCAACATATTGCAAGAATTTTAGCTTCCTATTTCATTTGAAAGATTGTGCTAAACCACCATGCCTAAACTTCATACGTATGGGTATGGGGGTTAAAAAATTCATTAAACTAAGAAAAATAGTGCTACTTATTATAAAATACACTAGTAATATGCATATACATTGCAATGATATAATTATTTACGAAAAAACAGCTAAGAAAAATAGATATTTTTAAGCTTGTGATATTTTCTATACTAAGGCTAATGTTAAATGAAGGGGTCATTGAGCACCCTTTTAAAATTTGAGTAAGAAGCTAAAACTTCTACAGCATAATACTATTAGTAAGTCTTAAAAAAATAGGGGGTGGCCTAGGTTTTAAAAAAAATTTAACCACTTTAATGCCCCCTCAACCCTGGAAATTCCTCTACGTCACTTTAAGGAGGTTTGCCTCCTAGATTTAGAACTTCTCATCTACAGGGAAATTCAAAAAGATGGAACACAATATCAAACTGAGCTATATTTCCTGCACTGTGTATTATACTAGAATAATTCTGAAAATTATGTGTGATTATACATACATGAGAGCTTACAGATATTCAACATGATCTAATCCCGCTTCACAAATAACATCTAGACCAGGGGTTCTCAAACTTTTAGACATTGCGACCCTCTTTTTAGACTAAGTATTTTGGCGATCCCCCTCCCCAAAGTTTTAACTCTGTCTAAACCCTAAAACAATAACAAAAAACTTCACAAATGGTTATGTTTTATCTTTAGAAACACAAGTAACTAGTAAAATAAATATGAATTTTCGTCTCTTGAATTATTTTATGAATTAGAGACAATAGTATACCTTACTGATTTTATAATCTTGCAGTAGTTTTTGGCCAGTTATTGATCTGGCGTTTCTTCAAGTTCTATCATAGCACGCAATACGAAAAACACAGCAATAAATTAGTTTTCTTTAAACTTTCCTTCCACATCTCGCGACCCCCTGGACACATCCCACGACACCCGGAGGGTCGCGACTCACCGTTTGAGAACCCCTAATCTAGATGGTAGCCCAATTCATTCTGCGGGTCGATGACAAATGTCTCGCGTCACTGTGTTCACTTCCATCGTGAAACGGTTTCGTAGTTCATTCGAATATTTCGACAGGTAATGGCAGTCGAAGCTAAAGCCCTCTTAGCTAAACTATATTATAAGAAATATAGAGAAATAAAAACTATAGCGCCATCTGTTGCTCGAAAACTGAAATATTTTATTTCATTGCCACACAAAAACCGGCTTATTTTTTATCCGTTTAGTGCAAACCGCATCTTTTTATCTTTATTCGTTTTAGAATTGTTCATTTTCAATGTTCATCCTGACTTTTGGATCACTCGGTACATAAAGTGACATACTAGGACAAGCAATATGGCCTAAAACTAGGTTTGCCAGACGTCACGGTTTGCCCGGGACAGTCCTGGTTTTCGGACAAAATCCCGGTACTCCGGTCGGTTTACGTCACGTCCCGGTAAAAGATACATTTGATTATAGATGACTGAAAAAGTCTAAAAATTATTGACTGTGAAGGATTATTTGAAATAATAATTTTGTTATTTTTGTTCCTCAGAGCCAGACTGACGCAAGTCCAAAAATAGCAATTTTCTGTACATTAATGCATTGTATGTAGAATCCTAGTTCACATCAAGCCATGCAAAAAACATGTAAATATTGTTCAAATTTTTATTCCACTTTCAAATGTTTTCTTCTAACTAAAGTAACTTTAAAATATTAACATGTAAGAAATGAAATGTTTAAATGTACCTGCTTGCGTGATGCATTATTTGTTAAACCTGGTATAGGCTCATAATTAGTAACCGTTTATTCATTAGCATTGGGAGCGGGTCAATCACGTGTAATTGATCATGTCAATTTGCATGAGATGCTAAACCGTCATCGACATTCGGTGTGATGTGAAAACCTGCTACCATCTTAAAATTACTCGTAGTAGGTCAGGATGAATTTGGAAGTCAAAGTGTTGGCATTTTCTAAAAATCTGAATACTGTGTAAAACAACTCAATTCTGCTCAAAAGTTCGTGTGATATTCTATGACGTCAGTAGCAAGAGATTTATGTACACTTCTCATTGGTTAAAGTGAATATTCATTGGTTTATAGTGGATGTTTGGAGAATCATTTTCAGAGTGATTCTGAGCTTTGAAAGACGTCGTGAAATTTTATTCTATGTACTTAGGATTTTTCTTCACCCGCTAGTGTTAAAACCTAGTTTGATTTATTTTTTAAGTTCGCAGGAAGTTGTTTTAGTATTGTGACTCTTAATCCTATGAGAGTTAAGAATGACTAAGGCTGGTGAAAATCATTCTGAAACTTTGAAGCCTGAAGATGAACAGATGGGATGCAACGAACATGAAAATGAACACTGAGGCTTCTCCACAGCCTGATGATATGATACACTTGGGTGATTGTATTTTCACTTTAGGTGAATACTTTTCGGAAACGTACATGCGTGCATATTAGAAGATATACGTGTGGGAAAGATGGTATTCTTCGACCAACTAAGGATGGTATTTCCTTAGAACCAGATGTGTGGAGATCACTTATTTCAAGCCTACGTAAAAATATAAATCAAAAATTAATCGAAGACCGTGATTTCGCTTTTGTTATAAAAAAAAAGGAGAGTCGAGTGCGAATGGTAACATCTGTGTTAGTGTGCAAAGATTGTTCAAACTGAAACGAGAAGTGTTCCAGTTGATGCCTGATAGAATTCTACTTTTGGAAAGCCAGATTGACAAATTGTGCTACGCGTCCCCTTGTATCTCACGTAGTGTCAAAGACAAACTTATGACTTATACTCTAAAAGAGTACATCCTTTCGGAAATTGAGAAAAAATATCCCTGTGATTGTCGATGTGATAAAATCAGCACATATACATCACAAGAAGTTCGTAAACTGGCTGATTCTCTACGTAAGTGACTATTTGATGAGCTCATATGCAACATAAACTACCTTTCTAAAAAAGAATGTGTGGATTGTAAAAATGGATTCATTTTTTACATGAGAGAGAGTGCATGAATGTGAATCATTAACAAGGGGTCGAAAGTTCGACACTTTTTTCGAACAGGCTCTTTTTAATGTTAATTGGGAAAACTTGACTCGTGACTTCGTTACTTTGAATGTTCATAGTCCATGTTTAAAATGTCATGTGTCTGTTTTATTTGATGCAATCGATGTTAAAAATACGCTTGAAAGTTTTGAAGAGTTTTACTTAAAGATGAAAGTTTTTTTAATTGTCTTTTACTGTGTGTGTGAATAAATTGTGTTTATCATTTTAAAAGAGACTTGTGTTCTGATTGAGTTGTTGAATATGGTTGATGGATTATACTTTGAAATCACTCTTACATATATTTTTTAATTGTCTTTTACTGTGTGTGTGAATAAATTGTGTTTATTATTTTAAAAGAGACTTGTGTTTTGATTGAGTTGTTGAATATGGTTGATGGATTATACTTTGAAATCACTCTTACATATATTTTTTATATGCACTTTATTGTAAGTAATCTTTATACTATCGGTGTTGTCTTCATCTTATTGTATGGTTTTGTAATTAAGACTGAGTGAAAATATAATTTTTGTAATATTTCTATAGTTTAATACATGCGAAGGACTTCGACTAATGCTAAGTGGAAAGTCAAAATTAGAACCGTAAAGCTTAAACATGTCAATGGTTTGAAAACAATACACAGTTATATTCACATACACAAACTCGTACGTATCAATACACTTACATTAAAGAGAAATATTAAAGACTTATAAATTCTCATATGAGATAAGAACGCTCTTTCTTAACTTAGTTGGTCACATGATCGATAAAAGATCCTCACCTATTTGTGATTTGTCATGAAATAATATACATCGATAGATATGTTACTAAGTGTGTAATAGTTTTTATTTTTCTTAAATTCAAAGTTAAAACCAATTTGTTAATTGTAGGATTATATTAAGTGCTAAAAATGTGATATTTTCGCTTATAATTTCGGTTGATGTGTAAAGTTTTATTACAAGTTCCCTCACACGAATGAACAATAACATGCTAGATGGATATTTGAAAGCTTGAGTGCATGATTTGTAAGTATCTTAAACATTATTATTATTATTTCTAATGCATGTGTGTTAATTAATACTTAGAGTGCAAAGAGTAAATGGTTAAGTGCTATTGGTTATTAATACTAAGAGTAAAGTGATATTGAGTTTTAAATTTAATTAAAGCATTTCGTTTAAAGATTCAGTTGAAAAAATTTTATTTTGTAAGTTTGAAAATTTTTGAAAAAAAAAAAATAGTTTTGCGAAAAAAAAAAAGATTGAAAAGAAAAAAAATAATATGTTACAAAAATATTATTATTATTTTGATTTGAAAAAAATATTTTTGCGGAAAAATTTATTGTTGTAAGATTAAAAATTTATTTTTATATGATTGAAAAAAAAATTGATTTTTTTTAATTAGTGGAAAAATATTACAAGTTTGAGAAATTATTTCTTAAAAACATTTTATATGATTAAAGAAAACAAAAATTTTTGATTTCATTTTCTAAGTAGAAAAATATTACAAGTTTGAAAAAATACTGTTTTGAATCAAAAATCTGTTTTTGAAAGAAATATTCTTACAAGCTGGAAATTTTTTTTTTATAAGTTTGAAATGAAAAAGAAATTAATTCGAAACTACGAATTAAAATCTAAAATTTTGTTTGGAAAACCTGACATCAGACTATTGTCGATCTATGTGCTTGATATTTGAGAAACGTGAACTAATTTTAATTGGTCAGAAACAGTGACATCACTTACAAGACGTACTTGCTAAGGGGTGAATCATACTCGCACGTGGGGTTTGTTATCTGTTATCGGTAAAGGGTAGATAGAAATATTGATAAAGTCATTTCCTCAATTCGCACCGTTGTGTGTGGACCATCCGAAGTGCTGTAGGATTACGGTAGTTTTTTTCAACAGCCGAGTTGATTTGCGATTTTACGGCATGCCTTCTGCAAATCGACGATGGGCAAACAGCCGTATGCAGCGATTTCAAATAAAACATGCGTGTAGTTGTAATTTGTGAGATTGAGTTATAATTAACAATCCACTTATTACAATTTCATTCACTGTTTTTAAATAACTTCGCGATAGCTGGTACTTGAGAGATTTCACCCCAAAAAGGTTAGTCTTTTGTACTTAATTTTAGTCAGTATTTAGCTTTAACTTAATTTGTCAAATTTTAGATTAAGTTTCTTAATCTAACGTATAGCTGTCCATTTGAATGTATCGTTCGAAAAGGATAAAGACTAAAATAAATGATATCGATTTTGTTAAAGAAATTAGTTGTTAAAGTAAAATATTATTGGGAAAATGAAATAGTCAAAGTGATTCTAATTCATGAAGGTTGAAAATTTTGTTTTATTCTAACAAGAGTGCTTGTATGAAAAAAAAAATAATAATAAAGTAAACCACTATGCGATAAAATGACTAAGTTAAATACTAATCAAAAAATAATTAATAGAGTTGATTAAATAAAATGTGATAAATTAAATGAAACTCTTGAAAAGCATATAAAGTGATGAAATGTAACTTGAGTGCGAAATTTGCTTACTGGAAAAAAATTAAATAAGTTGATTTTTTTAAAATCGTGAAAATTTGATAATGATAAGTGTTAATTACTACTAAGAGTAAACTGATTGCAAGTTTTTAAATTAACTTAGTTGGATGAAAATTGTAGACTTGATAATGTTTCGAAAAATTTGTGTGTTCGATTCCTGTTACTAATTGTGAAAAATTTCTAAGTTTAAAAATAACGGGGAAAAAAAACGATAAAGTAAAAACAAGCAAGAAAATGATTAAGTTAAATACTAAGCGATAAAATGACTAAGTTTAATACTAATCAAAAAATAATTAAATAAAATGTGATAAAATGTAACTTGAGTGCGAAATTTGCTTACTGGAAAAAAATTAAATAAGTTGATTTTTAAAATCCATGAAAATTTCTTAATGATAAGTGTTTATTAATGCTAAGAGTAAATTGATTCCAAGTTTTGAAATGAATTTCAGTAGAAGGTATTTTTCGGTAAGTCTATTTTTAAAATTTGCTGACATGAAGTTTTGATACTCGACTTATAATTTTAACATTTCTTGGGTACTTCATTGATGTTTAACATTTTTGTGTTATGTGTTTTATTTTACCGTAGGTAAAAATAATTAAATAAAAGTGAAATTTATAAATTGTAATGAAAATTCTGTTAATGAAATTGGTTGGTTGTAAAGTAATATTTTGGAAAAGCTGTAATGAATGATAAATAGTAAAACGCAGTAAGTAAAATAGTAAAGTATGGTAAAGTAAAATAAAATATTCAGAGGGGATTTAATTCATGAAAGTTGAAAATTTTGTTTTATTCCATCAAGAGTGTTTGCATGAAAAAAAAAATAAAGAAAGGAAAATATGATTAACTTAACTATCGATGATAAAAAAATAATTATTAGAGTTAATTAAATGAAATGCGATAAATTAAGTGAAACTCATGAAAAGCATATGTAGTGATAAAATATAACTTGAGTGGGAAATTTGGTTACAGTAAAAAACTATTTAAGAAGATAATTTTTAAAATTCATGAAAATATTTGATAGTGATAAGTGTTAATTAATACGAAAAGTAAACTGATTGTAGATTTTGGAAAATTAAATGGATAAATGTATAAAAATAATAACGTATGTGATAATTTAAAATATTAACAATGAAAAAAGAATCAAAGACGATTAAATGAATCTAAATCGTAAATGAGTTGCTATTTTAGTAAACTCAAACTAGAGTGAAAAGCATTTTAGTAGGAACAGGTTAAAATCTCTTGTGCTAAGAAAAATAAATAACTTTTAAGCATAATTTTGTAACTGGAATAAATGTATGATAAAATGATTAAGTTAAGTATTAATGAAAAAGTAATTATTAGAGTTAATTAAATGGAATGTGATAAATTCAATGAAACTCTTGAAACGTATATGCAGTGTTGGAATGTAACTTGAGTGCGCAATTTGCTTACTGGAAAAAATTAATTAAGTTGATTTTTTAAAATCTGAGAAAATTTGTTAATGATAAGTGTTAATTACTACTACGAGTAAATTGATTGCAAGTTTGACATGATTGCAAAAATTGAAGACATGATAACGTTTTGAAAAATTTGAAGGTTCGATTCCTGTCACTACTTGTGAAAAATTTCTAAGTTTAAAAATATCGGAAAAAAACGATAAAGTAAAAACAAGCGAGAAAATGATCAAACTCTAAAATATACTAAAAAAAATCGAAATCACGAAAAAATAATCTAAGTCTGAAATGCTTGAAATTAGTTAAAGACTAAAAAGTTAAGAAAATAGTTAAAAACTGAAAATAATTGAAAAACGCTAAAATAGTGAAAAAAAAAAATCAAAGTGCTAAATGACAGGAAAAAACGTTAAAGTTCAAAATGTGTGAAAGAATATTTAAGTTAATTATTTCTTCGAAAATTTAACAAGTAAGAAAAAATATTTTGTTGTATGAAAGTCAAAAAAAAAATTAGTTAAGAAAATTATTTCTTCGAAATTTTTACAAGTTAGAAAAAATATTTGTCAATTTGACAAAGAAAAAAGAAATTAGTTAAGAAAATTTAACAAGTTAGAAAAAATAAAAATGATAAAGTTTGAAATGCATGAAAAAGAAAATCAAAGTTTAAAATATATTTCAAGTCCACAAAGCATTGAACCAAATCTAAAATCTCGAATGGGTTGTATTTAAATAAATCTTTACTTAAGTGAAAACTTTGTTATTATGAAAAATAATAATAAGGATGATAGTTTCAATTATGAGCTGAAATACAGTTAATGATATGCCATGATTAGTACTAAAGAGTGAATTAACTGATGGTTTTAAAATTAATTTAATTGTAATATTCGTTGTCATGGTACAGATTCACATTAAGACTGAAAGTGTAATGGGAAATATAGCATAGTGGTTAGCATACGTTTTTGCTAACTCAAAGTTTGGGTGTTCGATTCCCGACACTCTGTAAAATAAAAATAATTAAATTCGCGAAACTTTGGTTGTCTTGACAACCATTCGTCGAAATTATTCTAAGTCCGAAAAAAAAAAAGAATCACCGAAAGAATGATAAATATAACAGAGTTGGGATTTATTTTTACAAGTATAATAAATGCATGAAAATAATAAAATGACAGTGTAAACGATTAATAACGCGATTAAAACATAACTCATGAAAATGTATAAATCATATTGAATATTAAAGCTGATTGATCTAACTTGTGAAAAATCTTCAAAATTGATCTGCATTTGTATGCAAATTGCATTGGCAGATGAAAAGAAGTTGATGGGGTGTATTTAATACACCGGGCTGGTTGGTGGGACCGTCAACTTAAAACATAAATTTATTTTGTAACAAAGTTCAGAAACGTAGGGAAAATCTTTCACGGTAAAAAAAAAAAACGACAAAGTCCAGTATGTTTGTAAAAAAAAAAAAACACTGGAAATAGCTCTGTACAACTTCATGAGGATGGCATGACAAAAAGTATCACACATTCTTATGACAACAATTGTGACGTTTTGTCATACCCTAAACAGGTTGCCACTCGAAAACCATCGTATAAGGTTACGGAAAAATATTCTAAGTACAAAAACGCGGGAAAGTATTCAAAAACGCGCGAAAACTATTCAAAAACGCGCGAAAACTATTCGTAACCTTTCACGGTAAAAACGCGAGCGAAAACGAGGAAGGGCGAAAACGCGGCGGCCCCGGTGGTCTGAGGCGGAGGAGGCGCAGCCCAAGGTCATCCCCAAGGTCGGAGGGGGAGTGGGAGGCGCAATATTGCGCATTGCGCCTCCTGGCGCTGAACTCTCATTTTTTACCTACTCCCGGGTATAAGTGTCCTCCCTCACCCTGTTCAGCTACTAACTTTTGCCAAAAAAAAAACTTCGATGTACGGTATTTTTTCCGTCGTAAAATGGATAGTTCTTATCAAATTAATAAAAGTGTGAGAGTATAAATATTGAGCAAAATCTGAGTGCTTAAAAAGTTTTGAAAGTTTCGGAAAAGCTTTTGAAAATAGTTGTCAAAAGTGGAATAATAGAAAAGTTTAAAATAGATTTTACGTCAACATTTAACCAAGAATGTTCATAATGAATCCGTGTTTGGATCTAAATTGTTTTTACTTATATATTTTTTAAATTTTTCATTCTTAGAATACATGAATTCATTGAAGTTTTCTGGATATAAAATTATTAAGTAGATACCTACGTAATAATTTTTGTACTTAACTTATTTTAAATACTTAAAAATTTTGTGCAAACTTTGGGAAGAATAAAGTGATAAAAACAAATAAAATTTAAGTTTTCTGTAAAAATTGATTTTTCAAAAAATGGGTGTTTGTGTGTACTTACGCGCGTTAAAGGGTATACAGTACGCACTCGTTTTACGCAGCGTTACGTTCCACAGAAATGCCGCGTGAATTAAGATTTAATGTTAGTGTTAAAATACTGGTTAGGTTCCATAGATGAAAAAAAAAACTTCATTCTAGTGATGACTAGTTGTACAATAAGTTTAATGTGTACTTATATTGATTTCTATGTACAACATGCATAAATAAAGAAAACATAAATTAATTTAGTGTTTATATAAAGGAGCTGGCCATGACAGTCTTTTGAGCATTCATAAAGAATTTTTCTCTGCAGTTCTTTGCAGAGCATTAACGCATCTATGATCCCTTGCGTCAATTCCATGATAGAATCTTCCTTCACTAACAAATCAGAAACATCATTTCTATTGTCAAGAAATGCCTCAAAATTTTCAATGTGAAAGTTTTTGGTTGTGTGTCATCGATTTCGATATCCTTGTTGGTTTTTTCCTCCTTTGTTACTTCTAAAAGCTCTTCTTTCTGTGAGTTCTGAACTGTGTGAGTTTAATAACTTAGCTTTTGGAAAGATCTCTGGAATCAATCGCATAAAATGTCTCCAGTGCACGAGATATATTATTAGCCCGCCACAATGCAGTTTATTAAGTGTAAAATGTAATCTTTAGGAGTTTCGATTTTGAAATAGGGGAAAACCTTTTCTGTTTGCATTGCCGCATCCGCGTAAAATCAAAGCTCATCCCCGTAAAATAAAATAAAGGTGTCAAATAAAGGTGTAAAAGTTTAAAAAACTAACTCAAAAAACATTAAATATATTTTCAGTGAAAAGGGAGCAAATAGTGTTACACGTTTCTCAAGAAATCTTTTCCATAACCTTTTGTTGTTTTTAATGCATTCTTAATTTTTCCTAACATTTATTGATAACTTCTGAATTCGGTATTTCAAAAATTTAACCATCTTACTCTTTCATGTCTCCGAGCAAATTATTTTTTCGTTTTTCGTTTGAAACGTTGAACTCATTATAAACTATAACACCATTTCAGCTTTAAAACATGCTTTAAATCTTTAAATCACTAGTAGAGAAATGTGGGGCAAAGTGAAATGGTCAAATATTTACCCTGTTTTAAATATCATCTATCTGGTAATATGTTAACTAAATTGTGTTGTAACGCATGTAGGCTATTCCAGTCAGGAGAAAAGTTATCTCTGAATATCAAAGCACATGATAATACAAGCAGTTTTCAAAAATTGATACTCTTATTGTAATACAGTAAAACTCCTCTAATGCGGACACTATCGGGACAAATTTTTTTTGTCCATAATAGAGGGGTGTCCGCAGGACAGGGGTTTAATAATGTTATTTGCCTTGGAATCGGGGAATAAAAAAATGTCCGCATAAAATGGGGTGTCCGTTAGGAGGGGTTTTACTGTATTTTGTTGCAAGTCAAAAACTAGTGTTGTTATTATAAAGTGATAAAGTTCCTGTTATTAACATTTTTAATATTAATCGAGACCTACTGATATTTAATAAAGTATTTATTTATCAATATTAAGTTTATTTTTATTTTAAATGTTTTGTACAATTAGTCATGTGCATGCAGGCAAAGTGAAATAGTTCATTTCGTTTACTTATTCAATTATTTATTAAATCACTTGTGTATTGATTGACTAATTAATTTATTCGCATCCCGTCATTTATAAATTCACTTATTTCTTTATTTTTTCACCTGTATTCTTATTCATTCACTACTTTATTACCTCGTTTATAAATCCTCATATACGTATTAATCAAAATAATAAATTTATTTTGAACTAATAAGAATTTATTTAATTAAAATAAGAATTTATTTTAAACTAATGAATTTACTTACGTATTAGTTCATTGTTTCATTATCTATATATTTATTCATTCATTATTTTGGTTAGTCATTCATTTGATCAAAAATATTTTTGATAATCAGATAAAAGATATTTCATTAGAAAAATATTTCATTTTTCACTTTGCGTCACAAAAAAAGTGAAGAACTTCCACCTTTTTTTTTTTTTAATGTACAAATTTACTGCCGAAAATAAAAAAAAATGTTTCAATACAAATGTCATTGCAAAATACACCATTTCTTTAGGTACTGAAATTTTCAGAACAAATTTCCAATCTGTTCATTTTGAAAAAGGTAAGTTATCTTAACTATTTCACTTTGCCCTGCATTCCCTTACATGTAATGAATGAGCGATCCTACTAAAATACTTTTTATGTAAAAGCTTATTTAATTACTTGTACAACGAAATGAACAGATATAATTATTTATTATCTGAAGAGTTTTTTCTCTTTTCGTACTCAGAACAAAATTTTTGTGTTTCATGTTCTAAACATGCTCTAAAATATGCTAAAATTGTTAGTCACATTGCCCTCAAATTAATTATTTAGTATTCCTTGGACAAAGTTTTTCAAAGTTGTTTTAGCTAATTGCCCTGTTTCTAAGCTTGGTAGAAGTGATTGAACTAAAAACGTAGAACGACGAACTTCGTAATGGGGCATTTGCTCTCCCAATTAATGGAAAATATTTTAACAGTTTTTAAAATTAAGTCAGCTGCAACATTTATGTATTTCAAACTAAAAAGCGTTTGTCTTTCGAAAAATCTCATATTCGCTATAAATAAATTTCAGAAAATCTAATATATAAAAATCTCCTGTCACGGTGTTATCGTTTGAACTCTTCCGAAACGGCCCACCCGATATCTATGAAACTTTTTATGTGTATTTGGTTCGTATGAGAATAGGTCGTAAAATATATTTCATACCGCTAGGTAATCAGAGTGTCCCTATTCAGAACTTTTTTTTGAAAATCATTGTAAAAACCATCGTTGAAATTGATAGTAAAAAGCATTGTTGAAAATCATAGTACAAACCATTGTTGAAAATCATAGTAAAATGCATTGTTGAAAATCATTGTAAAAACTATTCCTGAAAATCATTGTAAAAGCCTTGCTTAAAATAATTACAAACATTTTATTTGTAGATAAACAGAAAATGGCAGCATTTTTTTTTTTTTTAATTGCTGAGAGTTTTTCGACGTTTTGCCAGAGCGTCGCGTCATTTTGACATTTTGTTCTGCATTTGCTTTGTGCAGAAAGCAATGCGTGCCAACTTTTAAACGATACAAAAAAATTGTCTATTTATGTGTGTGTGTGTATGTGTTACTGTATTGAGAGAATGAATTGTTGGTGTTTTTATTGATATTGATATGGCTTGCCTGGAGTTGATGAGCAATAAGTTCAAAAAATTGCGCTTTGCAAACATTTATGGGTCACCTAATTCAAGCCAGGGACAAGATGAACAGATAAATCGTATCATTAGTGGCATGTCCAGTAAGGGATCCGTCATCATAATGGGGGATTTCAATTTTCCGGGTATTAATTGGAATAACTTTTAACCTAGTAATGGATGAGAAGAGGAATTTTTAAAAGTAATTGGTGAATGTTTCTTAGATCAAGTTGTAAATCAGGGGACTTGAGAGAAGGCAATTTTGGATCTAGTTTTCTGTGACATAGGAAGTTCTGTTAAGGGGCTGTGTGTGTAGGGGATCATATTGGAGATAGTGATCATAACATCATTAGGTTCTGGATTGAATTTGAAGTGTACAAAGTTGAAAATTTTATGCTTGTGCCCAATGTTAGAAACACTGATTTTGTTGCACTTAGGCAGAGCTTGACAGAGGTTCTTTCGTCAGGATTGGAAAAAAGTGAAGTAGATCGGCAGTAAACTGATTTTAAGGAAAAACTAGCAAAAAAAAATTGGCAATTATATTCCATTTAGGAGAAAAAGTGTCAGTACTAAAATTTGGCCCATGTGGTTCTCCAGGAAGATTAAAGCAGCTCTTAATAATAAGCAAGCCGCTTTTCGTCAGTTTAAGGAAACTGGTCAGAGTGCAAGTAGACTCCAGTATTAGAAGGCAAGACGACTTTTAAGTATTTGGTACGATTGAGAAAAGAGAATTGGAGCAAAGGCTAGCAGATAACATTGATGGGAATCCTAAAAGGTTTTTTGCTTACGCTAATTCTGGGAGAGCTCAAAATATTCAAATTGGGCCATTTGTTGATGAGCATGGAAATTTAATTCAAAACGATAGGAATATTGCAAATGTTCTAAATAACTTCTTTTCCAATGTGTTTAACGATAACTGTATCTCAACAGTTGACACTAGCAAAACAAAAGCTGTTATGCAGCTTGAGGATTTTGTGTTTTCCAGAGAGGAGGTTCTATTTTATTTGAAAAAAAAAATAAAGCAACTGAAGCTCCGAGATCAAATAATATTTATCCAAAAATTTTAGTTGAATATGCAGAGGAATTAGTGGTTGTTATTTTAAATATTTTTAATGCTTCTTATAACTCAGAGACAGTGCCAGAGGACTGGAAACTGGCTAACGTAACGCCGCTCTTTAAGAAAGGGTCTAAAGGTAATGCTGTTAATTATAGACCTGTAAGTCTGACTTCAGTGGTTTGTAAGATTTTCGAAACTTTGATCAAAATTAATATTATGAATTTCTAAGAGAATATTAGTCTGTTGACTAGTTTGCAGCATGGGTTCAGGAACGGTAAATCGTGTGCTACTAATTTATTGCATTTCTACGACAAAATTACCTTGATTTTAGATTACATAAAGTGTGTGGATGTTGTTTATATTGATTTTAAAAAAGCTTTTGATAAGGTACCGCATGTTGCTCTTCTCAGCAAACCAGCTGATATAGGAATAGGAGGAAAAACTTTACTTTGGGTTAGAAATGGGCTGACTGGAAGGAAATAGTAGTTGTGAGGGGAAATCATTCTAAATGGAGTGATGTTTTAAACGGGGTTCCTCAGGGTTCAGTTTTAGGGCCGCTCTTGTTTATTATTTTTATGAATGACATCAATGAAAATATTTCTGGAAGCATGAATTGTTTTGCTGATGATGTAAAAGTTATGGGGATTGCAGAAAATGAGGAACAAGTAAAACAGCTTCAAGAGGATTTAGATCATATTACTAAGTGGACGGATAGGTGGAGTATGGAAGTTAATGTAGGGAAATGTTAAGTGCTACACTTAGGTCATGGAAATAAGCATACGAGTCATCGTTTACAGGGTTTAATCATCAGTCAGGCGGAAAATGTTATTGATCTGGGTATCTTAATAAATCAGGACAGTGCAGCATTGCAAGTAACAAAGCCAACAGAGTACTTGGGTTTCTCAATTGATCTATTTCAAACAAATCTAAGAAGGTTCTTTTGTCTCTATATAGGAGTTTAGTAAGACCCCATTTGGAGCATGCTGTGCAGTTTTGGTCACCTTACCTGAGGAAAGGTTTTTCTGTATTGGAAAGGGTTCAAAGAAGGGTAAGTAAACCAGTAAGGGACTTTCAGATTTAGATTTTTATGATACCAGACTTAATAGGATTAATATTTATAGCCTGGAGCAAAAGAGAGTCATAGGGGACGTGATTCAGTTATTTAAATTTATCAAAATGAATTATTTTAATGGATTAAATTTTTGCTCGGAAAGCAAGACGAGAGGCATTATTTTAAGCTATTCAAATCTCAGGCTAACGTGGAAATTAGGAAAACTACTACTTTAGTAGGGTGGTGGGCACTTGGAACACCTTACCAGAAGCGGTAGCAGTGAGCAAAGAGGTGAATAGCTTTAAGAGGGTCATTGATATTCATTGGGGACTAATAAATTGACTAGGACCAGCCTAGCTGGGCCAAGAACCTGTTACTGGTTGTCACATTTGTATTCGTATTTATCGATGATCATCGTCTACAGCGATGCATTCCTCTTTCTGTCAAAGATGTCATCCCCACATACTTACAATACATTCGTTATTTTTTGATTAACAATCAAAATATTCACTAGAAGATATTTATATGGCAGAACAACGTTTGTTGGGTCAGCTAGTGTGCACACAGAAAAACGAACATAACATACTGATTAATCCAATAATCAATGCAAAAGCAATTAAACGTTTTGTAGAGCAAAGATGATGAATAGGTTTCTCACTATAGATACCATCACTCAGGATCTAGAATGTGCATTATGAAAAAAATACTTAGTAATTGTTTGACATTAGGTGTGTGCGCTTTCATAATTTATTTATCTCGAACCATTTTTAGAGGTCTAATGCATCAGTCTTGACAAGCGACATTGTGATCAGCGATGCGGTAACCGAAGCTAAAATAAGGCTATGTCAATTTGTGAATTATTCACCGGTTACTTAGTCAACGGGAATTAAACTTTATTTCGCAAAGAAATGCGTATTCAATTGAAAAAAAAAAACAACATTCATTTGAATTTTGACGTCTTGAATTCAAATTATGTTTTCCGCTATCGCGAATTGCGATAGAACCCCATTCGTGTTGAGTTTATTGTTTCTACAAGTGCAATGGAAGGGAAATTGGCCAAGAAATTTGTACCCGTCATATTATAACTGGTGATTTTCTGGAATAGGTAATACGAGGCATATCCATAAAAAGGAAATGGTGATTAGGATGCGGTAAAAAAGAAAAGTTTTACAGCCGATATCCACCAGTAAACTTATCATAAAGAATATTTACAGCGCATCACGTTATAAAAAAAAAAGTAATTTTACACCAAAAAAAAAAAAATCTTTAATGCAAGGTCTGCAAAAAAGAAAAAAAGGAGTAAAATCAAACCGCAGACGATTTGTAATTATTGCGATGAAAATTTCGCTCTCTAAATAAATATTAAAAGCAACCGTCGTCATGGCAATCTGAAAAATCAGAGCAATATCAACTTTGGTCAAGTGATGAAAAAAAGCATCATGTATATAAGGTTAATTTTATGCCCTCCCCCTCCCCCCAGTTTCGCCGACACGAAATTTCCTTCCCCCTGTTTTTTAGTTTCAAACATACCTTTTATTATGTGTAAGTGGGGTGGAAATTTTAAATGTCGACGAAACTGAGGGGAAACCAATTTTATGTGATATGATCCGAGTGCAAAAAAAAAGTTGGGCACCACTGGGTTAGATAATATAGAAGTTTTGTTAAGTAAATAAACTTTACGTTCGTACTTACGTTTTGAGTACCTATGTTAAATACTGTAGAATACTGCCGTGGGAAGATAAAGGGCAGCATGTACAGAAGGAGTTTGAGATTCAAGGTACCGCATGTTGCTCTTCTCAGCAAGTTAGCTGACATAGGAATAGGAGGAAAAATTTTACTTTGGATTAGAAATTGGCTTACTGGTAGGAAGTAAAGAGTAGTTGTGAGAGGAAATCATTCTAATTGGAGTGATGTTTTAAGTGGGGTTCCTCAGGGATCAGTTTTAGGGCCTCTTTTGTTTATTATATTTATGAATGACATCAATGAAAATATTTCTGGAAGCATGAATTGTTTTGCTGACGATGTAAAAGTTATGGGGATTGTCGAAAATGAAGAACAAGTAAAACAGCTGCAAGAGGATTTAGATCATATTACTAAGTGGGCAGATAAATGGGGTATGGCAGTTAATGTAGGGAAATGTCAAGTGCTACACTTAGGTCATGGAAATAAGCGTATGAGATATCGTTTACAGGGTTCAGTCATAAATCAGGCAGAAAGTGTTATGGATCTGGGTATCTTTATAAATCAGGACTTCAAGTTTAGTCAACAGTGCAGTATTGCTAGTAACAAAGCCAAAAAAATGCTTGGGTTTATCAATAGATCTATTTTAAACAAATCTAAGAAAGTTCTTCTGCCTTTATATATGAGTTTAGTAAGACCTCATTTGGAGTATGCTATTCAGTTTTGGTCGCCTTATCTGAAGAAAGATATTTTTGTATTGGAAAGGGTTCAAAGAAGGGTAACTAAATTAGTAAGGGGACTCTCAGAGTTAGATTATGATACCAGACTTAATAGGCTTAACATGTATAGCCTGGAGCAAAGGAGAGTCAGAGGGGACATGATTCAGTTATTTAAATTTATCAAAATGAAAGATGTAAATGGGTTAAATTTTTGCGAGGAAAGCAGGACAAGGGGTCATTGTTTTAAGCTATTTAAATCTCAGGATAACTTGGAAATCAGGAAAAACTACTACTTTAGCAGGGTCGTGGGCACTTGGAATAGCTTACCGGAAGAGGCGGTAATGAGCAAGGGAGTGGATAGCTTTAAGAGGGCCATTGATCTTCATTGGGGACTAATTAATTGACTAGGACCAGCCCAGCTGGGCCCAGAGCCTGTTGCTGGTCGTCACATTTGTATTTGTATTTGTATTTGTATATTTGAAGTAAGGTGTTTTTAATTCCATTCTAGAAATGGTGAAATGTTGGAATTTGACGGTTTTCTTCGTGTTTTGAAACCAAATAAGCAAGCTTACGATAAAGCTGAAATACAAGACATGATAAAAATGCAATAAAAATAATTGAAATAATAATAATAATAATGAAAATAATAATAATAATAATAATAATAATAATCACAATAATAACAATGATGATGATGCTGATGATAATCATAGTACTAACAAAAACAATAACATTAAGAACAATAAAAATAAAAATAAGAATAATAATAACAATCTTAAAACAATAATAACAACAATGATGATGAATTATTGTTATCATTACCATATAATAACAATAATAATAATAATAATAATAATGATAATATTAATGACAATAATAACAAAAACAATAATATCAATAACGAAAATTGCATAACAATAACATTAACAATAATAACATTAAAAACGAGAATAATAATATCAATAATAACAATGATGATGATGATGATGATGGTAAATTATTATTATTGCTATTATTGTCATTAATTAATAATAATAATTATAATCATAATGATAATAATAATAGTAATAACAATGATGAAACTGATAATAAAAATAATAATAATAATAATAATAATAATAATAACAATAATAACAAAAACAATAATATCAATAACGAAAATTGCATAACAATAACATTAACAATAATAACATTAAAAACGAGAATAATAATATCAATAATAACAATGATGATGATGATGATGATGGTAAATTATTATTATTGCTATTATTGTCATTAATTAATAATAATAATTATAATCATAATGATAATAATAATAGTAATAACAATGATGAAACTGATAATAAAAATAATAATAATAATAATAATAATAATAATAACAAAAACAATAACAGCAATAATTTTATCATAACAATAACATTAGCAATAATAACAATAAAAGTATGAATAACAATAACAATAGTGATGATGATGAATTATTATTATTATTATTGCTATTATTATCATTTTTAATAAAAATAATAACAATAATGATGTTAATAATAATATTAATAATAATAATGATAATAACAATGAAGAATTTGCAGATACTGCCCTTTACTTCCCCACTACAAAATGTACCAATTGATTTAGATAATGTACATGAAAAAACAGACTAATTGAGAAAAGTAATTATTTAAGAGACAGCCTTAAATTAAACTCTTCTAAAAGAAAGTCATAAAGAGCTTCGTTACTCAATTAAAATATTTTAGAGCTTGGGTTTAAAAATTAAAAAAAAAACAATGATTCACTTCCCTTCAAAAACAAAATGTTGAAGAAATTTAATAAAGTGGAAAATTAAGATTTCAGCTGCGGAACAAATTAAAAAACAAAGTTTAAAAAAGTCTAATTTAAAGAACAATTGCCTCCTTTCAAATTTCTCCCACGTTTTGAAACAGAAAAAAAAAATATCCCTACAAGTCTAAATAAGAAACTAAATTAATTTTATTCTATTTCGATGTAAACTAACAAGATTTCCTCTCTCTCTTATTACGCCTTCCGAGGAAAATTTTTAATTTAAGGACATGTAAAAAGGTGAATAATCCCATCCCAGCGCAGCTAATTTATCTAAATGAAACATTAAACAGAATTAATTTACGTTTGAAATCTCTTATTGCACTTTATGTTTCCTCAAAAGAAGATGATAAAATATTTTTAAAATCTTCTGAAAATTAAAGTTTTCTATCGTAACTATTCTGCATTTAGAATTACGTTTAGTAATGCGTTTCGAGGAATAAAATATCGCCCTCTTAATTAAAATAATTTGATTTGTTTATATTTTTAGATTGGAGTTCATTCCATTTCATTATTGCGTATTATTTTTCACTTTTTTTTATCATATGCTTTGCAGATTTTTCCTTATTAAGATTTTTTTTAATTTCTAATGGCAAATTCACAATTGAAGGAAAAAAACAAGAGTTAACAACAAAGAATTGAATGTTAAATGTCTGAAAAGTTTGCAGTTAAAAAAATCTATAGGAGGCGCAACAGTCTCTGGCCAATGGCTGATAAAAGCAGTAAAACAAAGACCCACCCATTTACACCTGTCCAATGAGGCATCTGTTTTGTCCAAGCAAAATTGAAATGTTTTAACACTTTGACTAATTTCTTAAATCACCTTGATGTAACGTATTTAAGCTCTGGGATTGAGATATTTCGGGACAACGAGAGCTCTTCCTGACTTATTGAAGTTCATTTACTAAGACTATTTTTGCCCAGCACTGTATAATACAGATCTGTGCCTCATTATGTAAAACTTAATTAGGTATTCTTTGCTTTAAACAATGACTTTTTTATTATGCAATGCCTTAATGCATAGCATAACAAAATGAAGACCCATCGGCTTAGTTGGTAAAAGTGTCTTTTTATTAATGCGAAGGGGCCTCCGTGGCTCCGGTAGAAGCTTCATCTTCTTAAGCCGGAGGACATGGGCTCGATTCCCGCCGGTGCCTTATAAATTATTTCCTTCCCTTTGCTGTAAATCTTTCCTGTGAGTGTCGGGAAGCAAGCTTTTTAGTACGCAGTCCTCTATGTCTGTAAAGCTTTGAAGCTTCTGTATAAATCGAAGGTCGTGAGTTCGAATCTCCGTTCCCCGTGAGCAGAAAAAAATCGTTTTAATATTTTTTTCTTCTTCGAAATTTTACTCTAATGCTAACTAGTAATAACCTTAACACATTGCTGAATTCTGAGCTACAGTTCTGTTTTTTGCAAAAATCAGGAAACGAGACATTCGTTTTAGCATGGTAAATCGCATATTGAACTTTTAAAAAATATTTTTAAAAAGTAGACATTGAGTTCAATTTTTTTTTTCTTTTTTTTACGCATAGCTTTTGTGTATAGCATACCGAGTTGATAAGAGCGTCGTGCTAATAATGCGAAGGTCAAGGAATCAATCCTCCCGTCGGCCAGAAAATTTTGCTATTGAACGACTAATTTTCCTCCGTTGAATTCGGATCCAAATTCACATGAATATACAATCTTAACTCATTGGGGGCAGGGTTTTAAACAGAATCATCAAGATTGTAACATCTTCTGCTGAAATATGGATTTTATCTGCCAGCCGCAGTGCTATCCAATATCTTAGCAACTGGACAAACGTAGGGAGACAAAACATCTGTCTCAAACTTTAAAAATCTGAAAGAACTCACCAAGCAACATGAGATATTCTTCCAATGGATTCCACCCCACATTGGTCTCTTTGGCAATGACGCAGCGGACCTCCTGGCCAAGAAAGGTGTCACTGAAAATTTGGTGTCGAGAACTTTGACCTCCTTAGAAATTTGTTCTAAAATGAAAACTTTGAACCAAGAACTATGGAAGACTCCTCCGACTCACCCCTGGTACAATAGGCAGTCCTTAGGTGGTGCCCTTTCCATCAAGGCGGATAGAGTCATTCAAACAACAATCAGTAGACTTGCAAGCGGGCACATCAAGTGCCTTTCATTTCATTTTGGTGAGAAAATTTTTGAGACCTGTACTCAATGTAAGGCATCTCCAGATCACCTTTTGCATTGCGCGGGACTCTACATAGAGGACATTTACTCCAGTCCTCTCCTAGTGTATGATTTTTTGGGGAGTCTTGGGCTCATGGACCTGATCTAGCCTGCGGCTAGACCGGAGGAATAAGTCATCATCATTATCATTAGGATTTTAAACCACAGTTGTGTTGTTGCATTTGAATCAGAAAGAAAACTTTTATTTTAACATTGCAAATCGCATTATCCTGTAGATTATTTCTCAAAGATATCTTTTATGTGTAATCCGTAACGTCTTTAATACTTCAGAAAACTTCAAAACTAGGACATCATTTTAAAGATTTTTTCCACCGCTATCAACTGTAAGCAGACAAGTATCATTTGTACTCTTATTAAAAAAAAAAAAAAAGAAAAAAGAAACTTTAGAAACCGCGTTCTTAAGTTCTTAGTCAAACGTGAGTGATTCGCTAGGGGCAGTTAGTCCATAAGAATGCTATTAGTTTAGCTACAGTTAGTTTGAACTGTAACAGTTTAACGATTGATTATGTGTGCTCGTTTTCTATGTAACAGTGCATTCTGTCGTTTAAATAAATAGTATTAATAGCAAGACGTTTATATATATATATATATATATATATATATATATATATATATATATATATATATATATATATAGAAAAACAGTATGTCATGCTGATATACTAGACTTCCAGTAACCCTATATTATCTAGTTTTGTGAGATGTAGGCGACTAGTGCTGCTTTTTTAGGCAATTTCGCCAGCGACACTCACGAAACATCGCATGGTTTTTCCCTTCCCTTGGGGAGTACCCCAAGAAAGAAAATTTTTCTTTCTTATTCAATCCTATATATATATATATATATATATATATATATATATATATATATATATATATATATATATATATATATATATATAGCTATGCTATTAAAAACATGTATAGTTCAAATCATTAAAAATTAGAAGTAGGATTAGAGATAGATCGCAAATGTATCATCCAACTATATAATAAAACAAATAAAATAGCATAGTAGATATTTATTTACCATATCTTATACAATGTACTTTATTAACTGGTTGTTTATCGTTCCTTTTTTCT
This sequence comes from Uloborus diversus, assembly GCF_026930045.1. Classification (NCBI taxonomy): domain Eukaryota; kingdom Metazoa; phylum Arthropoda; class Arachnida; order Araneae; family Uloboridae; genus Uloborus; species Uloborus diversus. Next base: position 73,344,029 of record NC_072738.1, read on the forward strand.
TTTCCCTCAAATTTAATTAAGTTTTTTTTAAATTATTATTCTAACTTTTTTTAGCCCCGTTGTTTTAATTAAGTTTCTCACTTTTTCATATGCAGTTAGAAAAATTTGTGCTTTCAAATTTGCTTAGTCAAAAATAATACTGTTTTGAAAAGGCAATTGTTAGTGATCAATTCTCAGTCGTGATTAGATCAAATGAAAAAATATTTGCTCTTTATCTTAGAAGATAAAGCAGATTTCAAAGAATGTTAATTTTTGTTTGAATCGTAGAGGAAACTATTTTTTCCCATTTTCTCATCAAAAGAAAACTCTGTTACAACAAATAAAACAAAAAAGATTTAATAGTGCGTAAAATTAAGACTGAGAATCATTGGGGAAAAAAGAATTGAAATTGTAAAAAAAAAACGATCAATTTAGAAAATAATTGTTTTCTTTTAATTTGCTTCTAAGTAAAATGAAAGGTTGCGATCTCTTTCAGTTTTTCACTTGATTTAAGAAAAGGTCAAACTTTTTAACATCATCAGAAAATTACCATTTTCAATTACTTAATTAGGATTAAATAAAATGTTTCTTTTCCTATGCAAATGATGGTAACATACTGTTGAAAGTCGTAATGTTTAACGGATTTTGTGATGTTAATTTATTACAGCAATACTAAATGATGTCTATTTTAAGTTTATCAAACATTTGATTAAGATTTTTTTTAGAAACTGAATGAATGTTTTACGATAACAACTAATGCAAAAAAAAAATCCCCGACTGAGTCGCTAATGTAGAATCAAGAGAGACAATTGAATATCCTTTTAAAAGCTTTATACTATTAAAGATCAATTACACGTATTTTATTTGGAAACGAATAGAAACTGGCGACAGATAAAAATTTTAATCCATTACGTTTAATTTCCTTGTCGGTCAACAATGAATTCGGTTACCAATCGCGTTAATCAAGGCTTAACTGTATTTAAAGACTGTTTTAAACGAACTGATGTGTGCATCACATGACTTCCTTTTACACCAATTTAATGTTATTTTCCCATTATCGGCAATTTTAAAGTGATTCAATTGTTAACTCTAACTATCACTAACAGTAGCCAAATTGAAACCAGATTGAAAAAAAAAATTAATTTGATTTTGACATCTTGAATTCAAATTATGTTTTTCGCAATCACGAGTGTGTGTATGTTGGCGTGTGTGTTTGTGTGTGGGGGATATGTGTGGTGGGGTTGAAAAAGGAACCGGAACGTCAAGGACGGTCATGTGAAACCAATTAGCAATCGTGATTACTCAAAAAAAAAACTCTAGTTTTCTTCTTCTTTTATCGTCACTAAAAGCTTATTTCTATTTTAAACGTTTCGTACAATTAGTCAACTGCTTGAGGGGCAAAGTGGATGGGGCAAAGTAAAGAGTTCATTTCATTTACTTATTTCAATCCTTTGTTAAATCACAAGCGTATTCATTATTTCATTCACCATTCCTACAATTAATAATTCCCTTATTAATTCATTCATTCGCTTACTTTCTTTTTCATTCATTTATTTGTCTACTACATTAGCTTGTTTATTTATTAATTAATTCGTTTATTGTGTCATTTTCTTTTCATTTATTCATTTATTCTTTTATTTTCTCATTTATCGGATAAAAAATATCTTTAAAGATCGAATAGGAAAGGTTTCATTAGAAAAATATTCTATTTTTCACTTTGGCCCATGAAACGAGCTGATGTGTGCATCACATGACTTCCTTTCACGCTAATTTAATGATAATAGTAGTGCTTTGGAGTAAGCAAAGAAACACTTTTAATATTTTTGCCCCAAGTTTGTTGCGAACTGAAGCAAAAAAACTTTTATACAGATTTATTTTCCCAATATTGGACATTTAAATGTGATTCAATGGTTAACTCTCTAAATATCGCCAACAATGGCCAAATTGAAATCAGATTTTAAAAAAAATCACCAAATTTGTCGCTAAGTTGGCGACAAAACTTGGCGACCAAAAGACTGGCTATATGTCGCCAAGTGTTTGCGAAATTATTACACCACTTGAGTTTGCACTGATATTAACAATGATTTCCCCCCAAAAAGGTGCAAAACACCCTTTTAGAAGAACTCGAATGCAGCCAAAAGAAGAAGTGCACAACTAGACCCCTCTAGGGGTCTACGTACCAAATGTCAACTTTCTAGGACATACCGTTTTTGAGTTATGCGACATACATGCGCACACACACACATACGCACATACATACGTACATACAGACGTCACGAGAAAACTCGTTTTAATTAATTCGGGGATCGCCAAAATGAATATTTCGGGTGTCTATACGTTCTTAGACATATATCGACACGTGGTCGGGCTGAAAAAAAAAACTCAACATTCATTCGGGGGCGAGCAAAATGGAAATTTAGGCCTATTTTTGGGTCAAAATTTTTTTGTGAATACAATACTTCCTTTACTTCGTAAAAGGAAGTAAAAAAAGAAGTGAAAATTTTCTATCTTATTTCGAAAGTACAAATTTACTGCCAAAAATTTTTCTTTTAATGTTTCAATGAAAGTTTTGTTATAAAATACATGTATTCTTCTTTCTTTTCGTACAGTAATTTTTAGGACGAATTTCCAATTTGAAAAAAGTAAAATCTCTTAACAATTCCACTTTGCCCCACATTTCTCTACCTGTTTTAAAGATATGGAATTTCGAGGACTCAGTTCAGTTAGAATTCCTAACAGTTCTGCCATTTTCACCTTTTCAAAATGATCCATTTCTATAGGAAACTCTAGCCATTCTGACAATTAGTTCTTCCGTATCTTAGTGAACATGTGAGACCAAAAAGCTTTAAATATTTGAAAGTACAAATTTTAAATTTATGCTTTTGGAAAGACTCGAACGAATTTTACCAATAAGCTGCTTGGGGTAGGATATGTCTTGGCGTAGTTTTAGAGCTAATTAAATCTTTTCCAACACATCATACTCCTTTCTGCTTTATATATTTCTTTCAAAAAGGAATAAAAGTTTTCTAAGTTTAGAAGCTTGTTTGCATTTCCAAAAAAAATAGGTTTTCTTTCTCCTGTTGACATAGTTTGCATAGCAATCGATTATTGCCAGAAAAACCCTCCCGGAATTGTTATTCCATCAAAACAAAAACAACTTTCTAAAATCGCCTTAAGGCATGAAAAAGAGGATACGCCAAAGAGGAATTTAAAATTCGCTGTTGTAAATTAAGATAAAAGTATTCATGAGTTCTGAAGCGAAAAACTTAATTCACCTACTGTTTTGTCCAATTTCAGAAAATGACTTTTTTCCTTCGTTGTGAAAAATTATTCAAATATGGATGTGTCTTTTTTGAGCAGAATTTCCATTTCAATCAATTTTGCTTGTTGAAATTCATTTCTGAAGCCTTTTCCAAACGATATTTTTTCTGTTATCGGTTTTTATTCGCCTATCGCGAGTTTCCTGCACCCTATTTGAAATTTTCTAAAAGTTCAAGTTTGCAGTTCAGTACAGTGATTCGACATAACTTTGAGCCATTCCAGGTAATTTTGAGCCATGCCGGTTAACTTTGCGCCGCTTAACTTTTTTCACTGTATTTGAGGGTTAAAAAAACGGGTCCAGTACTACACTCTCTTGGCAAGTTTGGTATTCTCCCAATATGCGATCTACCACTCAAGTAATCTAGTTATTGGACAGATGTAACTGCTCTTTAAATTTAATGTAAGTGGCGGGATCTATTGAGTTACTAGATTACTTAAATGGTGAATCGCACATTGTGAGAATATTAAAAGCTGTCCGCTCTTTATTTTCTATTTAAAAAAAAAATTAATTTGAATTTTGACATTTGGAATTCAAATTATGTTTTTCGTAATCACGAGTGAGTGTGTGTGTGTGTGTGTGTGTGTGCGCGCACGTATGTAGGCGTGTGTGTTTGTGTCTATGTGCAGGCATGAGTGTGTGTGCATGTGTTTGTGTCTGTGTGCAGGCATGAGTGTGTGTGCGTGTGTTTGTGTCTGTGTGCAGGCATGAGTATGTATGTGTGTGTATGCAGGTGTGTGTATGTATGCTTGTGAATGTTGGATATGGACGCAACCTGGAGACTTTGCTCGCTACAGGAGCAGCATCGGGAGGGGCCAGCCGACGGTGGTGCTGCAGAGGGAGGCGGGGAAGGGGGGAAATAAAATCTTAAGAATTCAAAACAGTCAAATGAGAATAATAAGCAATGTGATTGCTCAAAAAAAAAAAAAACAATAATGTTATTTGAACAGTCAAAACGTTGCACCAATAAAATTAAATATTTTTTAAATTTTTTATTACAAAATATGAAGCGTAGGTAGAAGACAAGACCAAGAGCAATTTAGGGTACAAATTGAAAATTGTTTATTCAATTCTGTTTAGAGATATTTAGATGAGCGGGAATAAGCCACAGTCAGGGTCACCATACTTTCTTCTAAATGTGTCTTTTCGAAAACGATTTGCATGTCGCTCAAATTTACTTATTTAAATTCATTTCTAAGGCACTTTTTCATGTAATATTTACCATTTTTTTAGCTTTCATTTTTGTAAAGAAGACTTTCTGTGAATCAACTACAACCTATCTATATTTTCATAAAAACCAGACTTGTCAATCAGAAATTCCATTGTCTACCTAAGCAACAGCAACCAAACGGCTCTGGTTTATCAAACTAGTTAACTGCTCGGCTTTTATACTAGTTTACTATTTTAAAAAGCTTTGTTGTGAGGCTCTCTTCACCGAGGTTTTGTACCTCCTTGCACAATCTGTAGGTGGTTATCCACTATCCTCATATAAATGATAGCCGATGATCGAGTAATCCGCGTGTTTCAACAATGAAACTCGCACCACGGCATGATAATTTGATAATATGTTTTAGTGAAGTTTAACATACAGGGAAAGACTATCGTGACAAGGCTGAGCTCGATTCGGTAACTTAACTGTTTTACTGGTAAGACCAAGGTAAGACTGTCATTTCAGGAGAATGAAGAAACGAAAAAATGGTTGAAATTAACGCTATCCACTGGAGTTTAGGGTCAATCCACTGGAGTTGGAGTTAAAATTTCAACGATAAAAATATCACCAAACAGGCAATGGCTTCGTTCAAATGTAGAGGCAATTTCAACCGTCATACCTTGACGAGTGAAATTGCTCTTTCTAGTCTTTCTTTACTAATAATAAAGCTGAAAGTCTCTCTGTCTGGATCTCTCTCTGTCCGGATCTCTGTCTGTCAGGATCGCTGTGCGCCTAGACCATTCAGCCGATTTTCATGAAATTTGGCACAGAAATAGTTCATAGCATGGGAGTGTGCACCTCGAAGCGATTTTTTGAAAATTCGATTTTGTTCTTTTTCAATTCGAATTTTAAGAACATTTTCCCGAGCAAAATTATCATAAGATGGATGAGTAAATTACCAAGTTATCATAACGTGGAACCGTAACATGGGCAAGCCAATTGGCGAGAAATTCATCAGACATTATTTGTAAATATACAGGCGAACCAAAAGACCTATATTAATTTTTCTACTACGGGCAAAGCTGTGCGGGTGCCGTTAGTTATAAAACAAAAGAATAAATCCGAAGAACAGAGGTCATTGGCGATATGATAAGAATATCGCTATTGAAAACTACGAATTTCCTGATTGGCGAGATTCTACAACGGCATGGCAACCCTAATATTTGCCGCCACGATTATTCAAAGTGGCATAGAATTCATATACTATTTGGTGATATTTTTTCCTTTTCAGGTACTTTTAAATAAAACAAGCCACCACACGAGTTTTAAAATTCCATCAAACTGTTTTCAAAAATACGTAAATAATTAAATTAAGCCATTAAATATCATCAAAAGTTCCTTTGAAATGCATAATAAAATAACCCATAAATAAAACAAACCATTAAATCAGAAGTTGCATTAGAATTTAAAACCATTCACCAATTAAATTAAATAACATGGAAAGAGCCATTAAAACGTAAAAAAAGAGCCAAATAAACGAATTGCAACAAGTCATTAAAAACATTAAAAGTTTCATTAAAATGGAGGAGCAAACATGAAACGATATTTTTGTTTTCGCCAAGACAGAAACGCATCGCCAAGCGCCAATGTACCTGTAATTTAACCAAATTAAATACACAAAATAATACATTGATTCAAAAAAAGAAATAAATACAAAAGCTTAAAAGATATTATGTGCAAGCTTTGTAATAAAATGTGTGAGTATCTGAAGAAGATATTTTCTTTTCCAGATGGCGCTGGTGATTTAAGAGGAGCTTTGGGGCCACCGATAAAGTAAAACAAGAGTTGGCGGTTCGATGATTTAATTGCCCGAGTTCTACTGATTTAATGTTTTGAGCCGACTTCAATGATAAGGACTCTTCAGAATTTCAGTTGGTGAAGCCCATTTGCAATTAAATGAAGTAGAACATCATTTTATGGCTTCGATCTGGGGGAACATTTCCGGAATTCAATTGAGAGTGAAATTAAATCAGGTTAGTACTCAATGTATCGGATGTAATGACTGCGCCTTGGCCATAATTGTCAGTGCACTTGGCGGTTTATTATTCGGGTTTTAATTATTTCTTTCGGTGCTGTGATAGTGGAGACGGTAACACCGTTTTAAATTGACAATATTCTTCGGAATCAATTTGATGTGATTGGGCGAACGGTGACGTGATATGACGTTGTAAATATGCTTAATGTTCAAAGCATTTAATGTGATAAGTAAGGAATTGCTTGTGAAGTAGCAACAAATTAAGTTCATACTGCTGCAATTAAAAATTATTCAAAGTTGGAAAGTAAACTTCTGAGGTTACTGAACTGTGAAACTGTTGTGGGATGATATTGTGTGCTCAAGGATGAAAACCTTCCCCAAGGGGAGTGGTTCACCCCCTTAAATGCTGTGCAGCACCCCCCAGAACGAGAATTACTACCCCCTCCCTCTTAAATGAGATCAAAACCCTCCAAAATTGACTCCCCTCCTCACCCACGCATACACACACACACACATACAAACTGCACGCTACAATTAATTTAGCAGAACAGCGAGAGTCTGCACGCAGTGGTGCGGTTTAACTCAAAACTGAATGTAAAAGTTTAGGTATCATAATTGATATTCATGTTTTTTAAAACACATTTATAGGTTGCTTCTCTCTCTCTCTCTCTCTCTCTTTTTCTTTTGTCGCCCCCGGCTTGCTATCGCTCATCAACCACGAAAAGCAGCAAGCAGTTCGATTTCGAACACTTCCCGATCTGAACTCGCCTTTTTATTATAGTCTATGTAATGAGAATCGGCGTGTCAAGGCCAAATAACTTTCTCACTATCGACTTTTACCCTTCTAATTGCCCTGGTTACCGCACTATGAAGTTTCCCCTACATTGCTTCTGAATATATAATGTGTTGCGCAAGCAAAGCGGGAAAAAAGTTCCTTGAGCCGTAATCAAGACAACCAGAAAGGAAAATGAATGGAAAGTGGGAAAGCTATTTGACCTTTCTTGACACACCAATTCTAAATACACGGACTAGGTGCGAATTTGATAGTATGCTCGAAATAACAATAATATTCTCGTCACTGAATTTGTTCTGCTTGCCGATCTTTGCCAGAGTGAAACGATAACTGTCTCAATTATGAAGATTGGGCCAATATCTCCAGTATCAAAATATCCCGCACCATTGTGCATCTACGTTAACTTCAAATGATTTTGTCGAACAACTTCAAAAATATTATGCAGCAAACTTGTGTTACAGTGCTACTCCAGAATTATTTCAATCTGTTGCTAATTTCAGAATAACCTCGTTTTTCCGGACTAACTGAGACCAAAACCAAAGGCAATCCGGATAAAGTGAACTCTGTTAATACGACCACTGTTAATACGAAATCACGGCTAAAACGAACACTTTGTTAATTAAGTTTGGTTTACTATTTAATTGCATTAAAAATGTCATGGATATTGCATAGATCAAAATGAAAGAGTCAGTTAAGACGAACAAAACTTCTGACCTCTTTCTGGGAAAAAAAATCTCGATTGAAAGCTTCAATTTGCTTTTTCAGCAATATTCCAGGTGGCACTGAAAATTTTAAGTGACAATGAAACTGCTGTCAACGCAGGTATTATCCCTGCATTGTCCTCATGAGCTATTGGTGGTAGGCAAGGCCTCTGCTATTCTGAAAGAGTTAGAGCTCATTAAATCTGCTTAGCTTTGGACAGGCCAGTCTGCTTGGGGATAAAACCAAATCTTTTATTTTCAACATCTGTCCTCCCATTATCACATTTCTTCGAATTAGTTCTTCAGTTATCACTAAAAGATTTTCACACAATAAAAAATTACTCTTCCACTTTTTCCACCTTTCTATTTAATCTGTTCTAGAATATTAATAAAGCACGTTATTTCATGCTGTAAATTAGCTTAGCTTTTTCTGGTTGGTGCAAGGAAAAATTTCGTAGTATTTATTCTGTCTGGCAGTCCGACGTTTCTGATAAACTGAAATTACGATTAAAAAAAAAACATATTTTGCAGCAAAATTAAATAGAATTGTTAAAAGATATTAAAAATATAAAAACAATTTGTCACATATTTTCTTTAAAAAATACTGGGTCAGCTGTCTTCTGGTTCTAACACGCGTTTTTTTTTGAATAAAGCAAGGTCAATCTACAGTCGTGGTAAAAAAAATTGCATCCCCCCTCCCCGAAATCCAAATATTTTTAGCATTTATAGGTAATTGTGAAATATTTAACGGTTCATGCATCATGTAACACGAATTGACATCGGTACATGACGCAAGTTATTGCGTAAGATTGCATCATCCTTCTAACAGTATTTCAAAAAAAAAAAAAAAAAAACAGTTGAACGTTTGACGCATTTATTTACGATCTGGACTTATGAGTTGCAGTATGTCGAAATACGCTCAGCTGACACCACAAAGGAAGAGTGTTGCCGCTGCATTGGACAAAGAAGGATTGTCGTCACGTTCCATAGCAAAAAGAATAAACTGTTCGCAATCGACTGTTGTTCGACTACTGAATAAGCTAAAGAGCACCGGAAGCACATTAAGAAAGAGTGGCAGTGGTCGTCCACGAATATCCAATGCAGCGCAATAAAGGTATTTGATACGATTCAGTCTTTGGAACAGACAATCATCTGCCACAGACCTTAGAACAGCATGGGAAAACGAATCGGTTGTTCACGCATCAACGTCTACTGTACGAAAACGACTGTGTGGTGCGGGTTTGGTGGTACATCGACCACGAAAGAAGCCATTGTTGACCACAAAAATGAGGAAACAGCGTCTAGACTGGGTTAAAGCTCACCAAGGGTGAACAGTTGATCTATGGAAATCAGTTGCGTTTTCGGACGAGTCCAAATTCAATCTGCATAGGTCCGACGGACAACACATAGTTAGACAACGCAAAGGAGAGGAATATCATTCCGACTGCATTCAACACACAGTCAAACATCCCGTATCCCAGATGATTTGGGGATATATTTCTGATCAAGGAGTTGGTGGGCTTCACTTTGTGCAAGGAACAGTAAACGTCAGGTGTATATTGGCATTTTGGAGGAGAAATTGCTTCCTACTATCCGGGATCACTTTACTTCAGTTCCAAACGTCATTTTCCAAGATGATTCTGCTCCGTGCCATAGGGCAAAACTGGTAAGTAACAATTTAAAAACCTTTATCCTGCCATTAGACTTAAATTGACATGGGGTTAAGTAATTTTTTTTTCTCTAAACTCACACACAGGTTCAGAAATGGAAAAATGAGCATAGGGTCAGCAGTTTGCCTTGGCCCGGAAACAGTCCCGATCTAAATCCGATCGAAAGCTTTTGGAATATAATGGGTGTAGAAGTGATAAAACATAAGCCAACATCACCTTCAAAACTGAGAATCAATAATTCGTGTCTGGCACCATGAACTCAGTAAAGAATATACATTCAATCACTCATCCGTTCAATGGCCCGTAGATGTCAAGCTGTCATTAAAGCTAGAGGCGGACCAACAAAACATTGTTATATTTTATGATGTTCAAATATTACCATGTTACTTTTGTTTATTTTTGAACAGAAATAGTGTTACAATTAAAACCTCTACTTACTTTTTCGTCTTCCACTTGCCAACGTGAATGCACTTCACATTGTACTTGTTACAGTTTTGGCCATGTATTTCCCTAAATAAAGTGAACAATTATCGGATTCCTGCTGTTAAATATTTATTTCATAAGTTTTGCAGAATTGCACATACATTCATTGTTAATCGGTCGATCAAAACTTCTCATATATCCCATTGTTGTGAATGCGAGGGTATTGCAATTTTTTTACCAGCACTGTACGCTTTATCAGCAGCTGCAGTAGTGTTTGTTAGATCACAACAATGTACTGTACAATCTATGCAGGCGCTGTACATTTAAACAACTTAAAAAGCCAATGTTCGGTGTCTTAATAGTAACTTTCTTAGCTATCATAGTTTAAATTTATCTTGATATAAGCTTAATTTTTGTTTAGATACTATGTATCGTCGCCTCAGAGCAACAGTAAGATATCTTAGTGTTATTTCTGGGATTAGATATTTTACTGTTGCTCTGAAGCGACGATATTGCATTCGGATGAAGAAGGATCTGGATGAAGGAGACCAGATAAACGAGGTTCGGCTGTAAAACATGTGTTCTATTTCAGCTTTTGTTTTAATATTTAAACGTCGATTATGAACTTCAGCACTACTTTTTCATGCTATGTTATAACGTTTGAACGATTTCATTGGCTACTACGACACCATCATTATATTTTTATAGTAAGAAATCGTCAATCTTTCAAAGTATTCCATTTTATCTATTACTAGTGGTAACCGCACGGCTTTGCCCGTAAAAAAAATAAATAGAAGGTCATTTGGTTCGTCTGTATATTTACAAATAATGGATGATGAATTTTTTACCAATTTGCTCGCTCATGTTATGGTAATTTGCTCGTTCACGTTATGGTAATTTGCTCGTCCATGTTATGGTAATTTACTCGTCCATGTTATAGTAATTTACTCGTCCATGTTATTGTAATTTATTCGTCCATGTTATGATATTTTGCTCTGTAAAATGCTCTTAAAATTGAAATAGAAAAATAAACAAAATAGAATAGCCGAAAAATCGCTTCGAGATGCTCACCAATATGCTACGAACTAATTTTGTGCCAAATTTTATGAAAACCGGCCAAACGGTCCAGGCGTTATGCGCGTCACAGACATCCAGACAGAAATACAGACTTTCAGCTTATTATTAGTAAAGATAAAGATTTCGAACTTGTTGTACGTTTTAGCACGGTAATGATTGATTCTCTGCCTAAAATATTCGATTAATATCGTTACTGCACGAATATCACACACGATATACTTCTATGCTCACAATCGGCGAAATATTTCGAACGGGTTCTTTTCAAACCAAAAAAAGACGAAATAAATTCTATATTATTCGTTTTTCCAGAATCACTTCCTTGCGTGTTTCATTTTCATAGAATAATTTGATTTTTTTACCCGAAATAATAGAATCCTATGAAGAATACTGAATGCAATAAAAATTATGGAAAACGCCAAGATATTTACTTGAAAAACTTAATAAAATAATTCTGCTGCCAAAAATAGCACAAATGCGTGATTTAAAATGAAATCGAATTGAATGTCACGATATACAGCTGCAAACTTTCACAACATGCGTGAAATCATTCAATTTCCCTCGTTTTGTAAATACAATTTAATAGCACCGTTCAATAGTTTGATTTAAGATGAAGTGGGTCTTATGATTTCGAATATAAATCGTATACGTAACCGAATTTCATTCAGCACATAGTAAATTGCTTTACTTTAGACAATAATATTTTCTTCGCACGAAAGGGGGCGTTATACGGTTAGTTTTCCATGAATGTCGGTACTTATGTAGATATTGAAAACTTAAATGTAGCTTGATTTTATTTTAAAAACTAAATGAGTTAAATGTCTGAAAATAGTCTCATTTTTTTAAATGTAACTTCTCGATGGAATTACGAAAAAATATTCTGATAAGCTTTTCTCAAATCATTCTTTTAATCTCTTTGTGAATTGCAAACTAATTGTGTTTTATGTACCAACTAGAGCTACCCGCACGGCTTGCCCGTAGTAGAAAATTAAAATGTCATTTGGTTCGCCTGTATATTTACAAATAATGGATGATGAATTTCTCGCCAATATGGCTATGTTAATTTGCTCGCTCATGTTATGGTAATTTGCTTGTCCACATTCGACCATGTTATGATAATTTACTCGTCCATGTTATGATAATTCGCTCGGTAAAATTTTCTAAAAATTAGAATGGAAAAAGAAAAATCGAATTTTCAAAAAATCGCTTCGATGTGTCACCCCTATGCTACGAACTATGTAATTTTGTGACAAATTTCATGAAAATCGATCGAACGGTCTAGGCGCTATGCGGGTAACAGACATCCAGACATACAGACTTTCAGCTTTGTTATTAGTAAAGATTAATTTGTTGTCAGCGAGAGATTTGTCAAGGTTGCGTTACGAAAGATGCATCAAACTAAAACATGATTATTTAAGGTAAGCGAATACCCTAAATAATTTTTTCCTCAGTATTCATTGCACCTTTCTAAACCTTTATACGATTATTAAATATGACATAAATGACACATTTTGACTACTTATTTGTTGAAAAAAGGAATTTCTAGGTTTTTTTTTAAATAAAACAGCCATATTTTTAGCAAAAAAAACTACCATTTCCTTAACACTTCCAGTGCATTCACTTTTTCACGATTTTTTAAATTTTTTGTGTCTATTTCATCGTTATTTACCAGAGAGTGATATGACCTTCCAATTTGGAAATAGTTGACTAAACACAGGTTTTATGGGTAAATTTTTAAAAAATTCCCCCGAGAAACATGATTTTGGCCAGTTAAATTTCATTGATCATTATTTCAAAACCACATATTGCATGTACATTAGCTTTTCGAGATTTATATCACAGTAATATGTTAAATGACCATTTTTTGTAAAGTTTAAAATCCTTTAGAGTTAATATTTTTTTCGCTAGAGCTGTTGGCGAAAATAAAAACTTTGAAATAAAAACTTGAGAGAGAAAAAAATTACTTTTAAATTTAAAATAAAAAACCGTCTTCAAAAAATATCCCGGAACTAAAAAGCAAAAAATAACTGATTACACCTACATTTTATTTCCTAACCAAACATAGAAAGGAAATTTTTTTTACAATTCCAGTACAAAAATCAACTAAATTAAACACCGAATTATAAAATAAACACTGATTTAAATTACTGTATGATGAATTATTATAAATACGTAACTAATTATATACAAACTCGTAATTTTTAATAACCTTTTGAAGTCGGGGCCTCCTACAAACAACTATATGACGTAACTGACAACCCACCGAATCCTGAATTAAACACTAAACTAACTATTCGCGAAATTATTCTTTAAAACTAAACCTACTCAGTTACGTTAGGTAGTATTTTATAGGAGGCTCCGACTTCAAAAGGATATTAAAAATTAAGAGATCGTATATAATTAGTTAGGTATTTAAAATAATACATCGTATAGAAATTTAAATCAGTGTTTATTTTATAATTCGGTGTTTAATTAAGTTGATTTTTGTCCTGGAATTGTAAAATAAATTTCATTTCTATGTTTAGTTAGGAAATAAAATGTAGGTGTAATCAGTTATTTTTTGCTTTTTAGTTTCGGGGTATTTTTTGAAGGCAGTTTTTTTGAGCAATCACGATTGCTTATTGTTCTCACTTGACAGTCCTTGATGTTGTGGTTCCTTTTTCAGCTTGGACCAGGGGCCGCTGCAGCACCACCGCCCACCGGCGGCGGCGCGACTGCTCTGGTCCTGAGCACCGTCCCCCGGAATCCACTTCTGCTGGGTTGTGGCGTCCATGTCCTACACACGCATGCTCATACACACTGGCCTACACGCGCGCGCCTTTACACACATACACACGCCTACGTACGCACACGTAAGTCTACACACACACACAACTATACACACGTAACCACCCAGGAGGAGGAACATGCTTGGGGCTGGGGCATTTCTAGAAACAATAACTCTTATGAGTACGGTCTTGTCGCAACTCGTGATTGCAAAAAACATAATTTGAATTCAAAGTTTCAGAATTCAAACTAGTCGACCCGTGCGGAACTCCGCACTGTACTTCGAATCGTTTCATAAGGCATTTCGCTCTTTAAAAACTTCAAAGAAAGAATATTATGAAGAAAAACCGAAAAAAGTAAACGGAAAAAAGTAAGCGCACAAGAGAAGGGATGTAATTTGAAGACATCAGTAACAAAACCTCGTTAAATACAACGTTGTGATAATTTGATCATCGCTCCCCTTTTGGTTGTACGTATTTTCAATGAAAATATAAATATCATTAAAAGTGTGGCTGAGTGATAAGTAAAAAATCAGTAATTTTGCATGTGAAAAAACAGGTTGTGGCAAATACAGTCCTGCCCATGTGAGCATCTGACGGAAAAAAAAAGAAACATTAAAGAGATGTTTAGTGTCACGGATTCGAACTGGCGTCATTCCGATTAACAGTACGACGCTCCAACAAACTTAGCAACTGTGCCTTCCTTTTCGAATGCTATTCATTGAAGGAATGTGTAATAAAACACAGTAAAAAAGTTTTTCGCCGAAAAAAAATATGATAAGATCATGCGTCTATGTTTTGTCATTAGCCAACATGATACGATTTAAAATTATTCGTAAAACATGGATTTTGATTAAAGAATGAGGAAGATCTCACGATTGAAACAAACATTCTAAAGAAGTAATAAATTCGGTTGAAAAAATAAGTGTTTTATTTTTGAATATTCAACAACTTCCCATAGCAGGCTTCTTTAACCAGTACGGCTTAAAAGCCCGCACTTGTTTTTCTTTTAATGGAACACTTAAAATTCCAAACCAAAACCAGTTGAACTGAGTCCGTTTTTTAAGTGTAATTTTTTGAACGTAGACAAAATGTTTTCATTTATTTTTTTTTCCAACCAAAAGCAGAGGAGTAGAAAATTACTTCTTACTAATGAAGTTGATAATAATTTTAGTGTTTTATATCGTATTCGAATAAGTAATTAAAGATTTACTGGTTGAAACTCGTAGTTTTAATTTGGCGTAGTATTTTTTCATTTGTACAAAAGTTTGAACACTGCTATTAGAAAAATCTACATTTCAGCATACAATGAAAATGTTTTTCTGCACAAAACAGATTCCCTTAAGGTATATCTAATACTTTTTTATGCTTACATAATGCTCAGTGGTCTGGACGGAGTCAAAGCTTAAAAAAAAGGGAAGAACACCCTTCGATTAGCAGTCAACTTATCTGAATGATAACTGTAGCCTGCATATAGGAGACGAAACACCAAATAGCATTCCCACTGCATTTATTTTATTACGTGCGTTATCTGTTGTATGTTATGAGTACATGTAATGCGTAATATTACTGTGAATTTGCTATTATGTCGGACAGCCCGAACTGGCCCGAAGTTCAGATAGTTTATAGCCGAACGCTCTACCGAAAAAACTTATCAATTTAACCGAACAACTAAATCCAGTGCTTCTTAGCTTTATTAAAATGTGAACACACACACAGGCTATTTTTTTTTTTTTTTTTTTGCCGAAAGCGACGTAAAAAATTTAAAACTGCATTAGAACTTTGCTTTTAAAAAATGCATAAGAACTACAGGCAGCATCAAGGTTTTGAAACAGCAAGGGGCGTTTTCGAAAACTTGATTTTTCGACCGTAAGTCTATTTTTCTTCATTAGCCAGCCTGATAAGTTTTAAAATGAGAAGGGAATAATATATAAGATAAGATATTGAAGAAACATTTTTTTATTTTTGAAAATTTTTTTACAATTTGTTATCGCAGGCTGTTTGAACCGTTATGGCTCAGATGGCAGCTCATCATTTAACAGCACGGTTAAAATACGAAATAAATTGAACTATGTTCTTTTTTAAGCGTAGCTTTTCGAATGTAGTAAAAATGTGATAAGCTATTTGTTTTTTTGCAAAAAGAAGAAAAAATATATATTTTACCCTTCAAATTGAGGTAGTAATTTTTTTATTTGTACAAAGAGTCAAAAACCCATTAGAAGAATATATATTTCAATATACGATTTATTATTTTTTTCTGAACAAAAAACAATTCTATTGTAGTCTGAAATCTTAAACCTGTTACTTATATTTTCGCTTACATTATGCTTTAATTTTCTTACCAGAGCAAAAGCTTTAAAAAAAAAAAAACGTACAATTCCGAAGTAATTTAGCACAAAGTCACTTCAAATTTTCATATCAGCAAGGAGCGTTCCCTTCTCATTTATTCTATTCCTTCATAGTTATTATTCACTTAATTAAGTGTTCATGTAACACGCGATATTTCTCTAATTTTTTGTTGCAGATTGTCCGGACGTGGGCCCGAACACGTACTCTTCTGGTTACGAAGAGAACGCTCTGCCGATCAAGCTATTCAGCTCTGTCAGTCATAGCGCAAATTAAAGTTATAAGTTTAACCGAAAACCTCATTCTGGTTCTTTAAAACAGCTTTTTCGACTGAAAAAAACAATTTTTAGACCGTGGGTCTATTTTTCGTCAGTAGCCAGCACAATAAGCTTTAAAATAAGGCGTAAATCAAAGAAATCGATCAAGAATTGAGGAAAATCTGGCGTAGAAACCAAAAACAGGCTACAGAAATAATATATAAGGATTAGAGTTAATTGGAGGAAGTTGGCTACAGGTTTTTTTTTATTTAAAAGTAATTTATTTTTTGCTTTTTAGTGGTGTAAATAACACGGCGAGCGTCTCCTAGACTTCCGACGACTGTGAAGAAAGACTTTTTCAAATGCGTAACTATGTACAAAAAAAAATTATCTTCATCATTAGTTCAACTTTATTCAAAGTTTGCTTTCCGAAAGTAAATGCACGAGTCATTAAAAAAAAAAACGAAAATTCATTAAGTTTAAATTTGTAAAAGTGTTAATTTTAGAAATGTAATATTGTAAACTAGTCGACCCGTGCGGAACTCCGCACTGTGCTTCGAATCGTTTCATAAGGTATTTCGCTCTTTAAGAATTTCAAAGGAAGAACATTATGAAGAAGAACCGAAAAAAAAGTAAGCGCAGAAGAGAAGGCATGTAATTTAAAGACATCAGTAACAAAACCTCGTTAAATACAACGTTGTGATAATTTGATCATCGCTCACCTTTTGGTCGTTCATATTTTAAATTCAAACATAAATATCATTAAAAGTGTGGCTGAGAAGTGACTCGTGAAAAAGCAATAATTGTGCATGTAAAAAACCAGGTTGTGGCAAATACAGTCCTGCTCATGTGAGCATCTGACGGGAAAAAAAGAAATATTAAAGAGATATTTATTGGCAGGGATTCGAATTGGCGCCATTCTGATTAACAACCCGACACCCCAACAAACCTAGCAATTGCGCCTTCCTTTTCGAAAGCTATTCATTGAAGGAATGCGTAGTAAAAAACAGCAAAGCTTTTTGCCAAAAAAAAAAAATAATAATAAGATCATGCTTCTATGTTTTGTCATTAACCAGCATGATACGATTCAAAATTATTCGAAAAGCATGGAATTTGATTAAAGAATGACGAAGATTTCACGTAGCGATTGAAACGAACATTCTAGGGAAGCAATAAATTAGATTGAAAATAAGTGTTTTTATCTTTGAATATTGAACTATTTCACATAGAAGGTTGTTTTAACAGTTACGGCCTAAATGCCCGCACATGTTTCTCTTTTAATCGAACACTTAAAATTCAAAACCAAAACCAATTGATCTGAGTCCGTTTTTTAAGTGTAATTTTTCGAACGTAGAAAAATGTATTTTTTTTTCAGCAGAAAGCAGAGGAGTAGAAAATGATTTCTTGCTAATGGAGTTGATAATAATTTTAATGCTTTATATCGTATTCGCGCGAATAAAAAATTAAAGGTTTATTGGGTGAAACTCCTAGTTTTAATTTGGCGTATTATTTTTTCATTTGTACAAAAGGTCGAACACTGCTATTAGAAACATCTACATTTCAGCATACAATGAATATGTTTTTCTGCACAAAAAAGGATTTCCTTTTAGGTAAATCTAATATTTTTTATGCTTACATTATGCTGAGTGATCTGGATGTAGTCAAAGCTTAAAAAAAAAAGGAAGAACACTCTTCGATTAACAGTCAACTTATCCGAATGAAAACTGTAGCCTGCATAAAGGAGTCGAAACACCAAGTAGCATTCCCACTGCATTTATTTTATTACGTTTGTATGTTATGAGTACATGTAATGCGTAATACTAATATAAATTTGATATTATATCGGACAGCCCAAACTTGCCCGAAGTTCAGATATTTTATAGCCGAACGCACTACCGGAAAAAACTTATAAATTTAACCGAACAACTAAGTACAGTGCTTTTAAGCTTTATTAAAATATGAACACACACAGAGGCGGTTTTTTTTTTTTTTTTTTTGCCGAAAGCGACGAAAAAAGTGGAAAACTGCATTAGAACATTGCTTTTAAAAAATGCATAAGAACTACAGGCAGCATCAAGGTTTTGAAACAGCAAGGGGCGTTTTCGAAAACTTGATTTTTCGACCGTAAGTCTATTTTTCTTCATTAGCCAGCCTGATAAGTTTTAAAATGAGAAGGGAATAATATATATGATAAGATATTGAAGAAACATTTTTTTATTCTTGAAAATTACAATTTGTTACCGCAGGCTGCTTGAACCGTTATGACTTAGATGGCAGCACGTGTTCATCATTTAACAGCACGGTTAAAATACAAAATAAATTGAACTATTCTCTTTTTTAAGCGTAGCTTTTAGAATGTAGTAAAAATGTGATAAGCTATTTGTTTTTTTTGCAAAAAGAAGAAAAAATATATATTTTACAATTCAAATTGAGGTAGTAATTTTTTTATTTGTACAAAGAGTCAAAAACTCATTAGAAGAGTATATATTTCAATATACGATTTATTAATTTTTTCTGAACAAAAAACAATTCTATTGTAGTCTAAAATCTTAAACCTGTTACTTATATTTTCGCTTACATTATGCTTTAATTTTCTTACCAGAGCCAAAGCTTAAACAGAAAAGAAAAAAAACGTACAATTCCCAAGTAATTTAGCACAAAGTCACTTCAAGTTTTCATATCAGCAAGGAGCGTTTCCTTCTCATTTATTCTATTCCTTCATAGTTGTTATTCACTTAATTAAGTGTTCATGTAATGGGCGATATTTCTCTAATTTTTTGTTGCAGATTGTCCGGACGTGGGCCCGAACACGCATTCTCCCGCTTGCGAAGAGAACGCTCTGCCGATCTAGCTATTCAGCTCTGTCGATCGTAGCGCAATTTAAAGTTATAAGTTTAACCGAAAACCTCGTTCTGGTTCTTTAAAACAAGTTTTTCGGCTGAAAAAAACAATTTTTAGATCGTGGGTCTATTTTTCGTCAGTAGCCAGCACCATAAGCTTTAAAATAAGGCGTAAATCAAAGAAATCGATCAAGAATTGAGGAAAATCTGGCGTAGAAACCAAAAACAGGCTACAGAAATAATATATAAGGACTAGTCGACCCGTGCGGAACTCCGCACTGTACTTCGAATCGTTTCATAAGGCATTTCGCTCTTTAAAAATTTCAAAGAAAGAATATTATGAAGAAAAACCGAAAAAAGTAAACGGAAAAAAGTAAGCGCACAAGAGAAGACATGTAATTTGAAGACATCAGTAACAAAACTTCGTTAAATACAACGTTGTGATAATTTGATCATCGCTCCAATTTTGGTTGTACGTATTTTCAATGCAAATATAAATATCATTAAAAGTGTGGCTGAGTGATACGTGAAAAATCAGTAATTTTGCATGTGAAAAAACAGGTTGTGGCAAATACGGTCCTGCCCATGTGAGCATCTGACGGAAAAAAAGAAACATTAAAGAAATATTTAGTGACACGGATTCAAACTGGCGCCATTCTGATTAACAGTACGACGCTCCAACAAACCTAGCAACTGTGCCTTCCTTTTCGAATGCTATTCATTGAAGGAATGTGTAATAAAGCACAGTAAAAAAGTTTTTCGCCGAAAAAATTATAATAAGATCATGCGTCTATGTTTTGTCATTAGCCAGCATGATACGATTTAAAATTATTCGTAAAACATGGAATTTGATTAAAGAATGAGGAAGATCTCATGTAGCGATTGAAACAAACATTCTAGAGAAATAATAAATTCGGTTGAAAAAATAAGTGTTTTTATTTTTGAACATTCAACAATTTCCTATAGCAGGCTTCTTTAACCTGTACGGCTTAAAAGCCCGCACTTGTTTTTCTTTTAATCAAACACTTAAAATTCAAAACCAAAACCAGTTGA